>NC_091195.1:5253915-5314836 GCF_040958095.1 Procambarus clarkii | reverse complement strand
GCAGGAGGAGGGTAGTGGTGCAGAGGAGGAGGAGGGTAGTGGTGCGGAGGAGGAGGAGGAGGGTAGTGGTGCAGAGGAGGAGGAGGGTAGTGGTGCAGAGGAGGAGGAGGGTAGTGGTGCAGATAAGAAGGAGGGTAGTGGTGCAGAGGAGGAGAAAGGTAGTGGTGCGGAGGAGGAGGAGGGTAGTGGTGCAGAGGGGGAGGGTAGTGATGCATAGGAGGAAGAGGGTAGTGGTGCAGAGGAGGAGGGAAGTGGTGCAAAGGAGGAGGAGGGTAGTGGTGCAGAGGAGGAGGGTAGAGATGCAGAGGAGGAGGGTAGTGGTGCAGAGGAAGAGGAGGGTAGTGGTGCAGAGGAGGAGGAGGGTGGTGGTGCAGAGGAGGAGGGTAGTGGTGCTGAGGAGGAGGGTAGTAGTGCAGAGGAGGAGGAGGGTAGTTGTGCAGAGGAGGAGGGTAGTGATGCAGAGGAGGAGGGTAGTGGTGCGGAGGAGGAGGAGGGTAGTGGTGCAGAGGAGGAGGGTAGTGATGCAGAGGAGGAGGGTAGTGGTGCAGAGGAGGAGGAGGGTAGTGGTGCAGAGGAGGAGGAGGGTGGTGGTGCAGAGGAGGAGGGTAGTGGTGCAGAGGAGGAGGAGGATAGTGGTGCAGAGGAGGAGGATGGCAGTGGTGCAGAGGAGGAGGAGGGTAGTGGTTCAGAGGAGGAGGTGCAGAGGAGGAAAAGGGTAATGGTGCAGAGGAGGAGGGTAGTGGTGCAGAGGAGTAGGAGGGTAGTGGTGCAGAGGAGGATGAGGGTTGTGGTGCAGAGGAGGAGGGTAGTGGTGCAGAGGAGGATAAGGGTTGTGGTGCAGAGAAGGATAAGGGTTGTGGTGCAGAGGATGAGGGTAGTGGTGCAGAGGAGGAGGGTAGTGGGGCAGAGGAGGAGGGTAGTGGTGCAGAGGAGGAGGAGGAGGGTAGTGATGCAGAGGAGGAAAAGGGTAATGGTGCAGAGGAGGAGGGTAGTGTGGGACATTTGGGGCTTGAATCTGATTATTTAAATATTAATGTAGTAAATTAAATTACGAAGGACCACCCGCTTTTATAGTAAAGAGGGAAACTGAGAATTTCTGATCATTAGATAATTCCTAGATGAACCAGTAACTATGGATAAAATACTAGAGAATATGATCATATAAATAATTAATGGGCTGTATAATGTTATGATCTCAGCCTACAGGAGAAACGAGTCTCCCTCCTTGAGAGTTATTCGTCAAGCCTGACCTGATTAGAAGGTCTAGCAAGTATTGAGGTGATAACGCATATGTAAAATAGTTGGTTGGATATGTGTAACAGTTTAAGATTATGGGCAGTAAGTAAGAAAACAGATAAATGACTGGCTAGGAGATGTGGACATTTTGCTGGAGGCGTGAGGCTCGCGTCCGGAGGACCTTGACCTCACTTGAGTGCCAGACATCGCAGGGGGAAGCCGCGCTCCGTTGAGCTCCCGCCAGAAGGGAACCCCTAGTGATATATCTCGAAGAGAAGAGAAGTGTGCGGACGTACCAGCTGTGGAATCGAGCTGGGAACGTTGTGGTCTCAAGTCCTGGTCGACGAGCAGATATTAAATCGCCCAGAAGCATTATTGTGGGCCGTGGGAGCGCCCTGACCAGACGCCGTCAGAGGGAAAGCGCCCTCGACCAATTAATCTGTGGTTTGTTCTTTGGGGAAGAAGTTGCTGAGCACTTCGAAGCCAGCAGATGAAGTAGCTGATGAGACTCCTAGGTAGTGGAGCAGAGGACCTCGAGCTGTGAGGAGAAGCAGCAGAGAAGAGGAGTGTCACGTGCTTCTGTAGAGGTGGTGTAGCAGCCAAGAGAGCTGTGGAGGAACCTAGCAGAAGGGTGAAGCACCGTAGGTACTCAAGGAAACTTCATGATAGCAGCCTGGAGGAGCTGCAGAGGATCCTGGTAGTGAAGCCCGGAAGAACCTAAGGATATTAGGATTGTGAACTTCCAGAGGTGGAAGGGGAAGTTCTGGTGGATTACTTATAGGGAGTTGATAGTGTTTGGTTGTCATTAGCGTGCAAGACGCAGTGAGAGGTGAGTGACTGTTTGCATTCTTATGTCAAGGAGTGTTTTATACTGAAGTTTAGAGTTACAGTCGTAGGCTGGATTACCTACGGATGTATGCGTTCCAGGACTGACAGTGATTGATGGATCATTGTTGTGTATCAATGAACATTTATACTGATATATGTGATTGCATTCAAATGCTGATTTTCTATATATATATTATCTTGCTGATGGTGCAACAGTGTATGTAGGCTTGATCAACTTGAGGAGGTTAATAGTATCAGGTGGTGAACCAGGAGATAGGATACCACTTGATAAGCTGATAATAGAGTTCTGATGGTGTTGGAGTGCAACCTGATTGTGATATTATAGAGTATAGGATTCATTATTATTATATGTGTGTATGTATCGTGTATGTGCTTTGTCCAGTAAATGTGTCACAATTTGCTGGTGTTTGCCCTTGTCCTAGTGAGGCTTCCCAGGAAGTAGTGAAGAAGGAGAGAGAGAGAGAGAGAAAGAACCAAGAACCACTGCTGTGGACAGGGTAAGAGGTAATACTAGTAAGTCATAGGGGATTGAGGAGATCATATCTCATAAGGAGAGAGTGGGGAGTCACAGCGGCTCGAGTGGGTGTGTGCACGTGACAACGAGGCTAAGTTTGGAGTCGCATCCCCTAAACGTGTGACGTTGAGCCCCTCTCCAAGAGCCAGAAGCGCCAAGGGTGATCTCCTAGTATAAGCACTCTGCCGAGTTGTGGGTTGGGTTGTCCATAGAGAAGGATCGACGACGACAACACTAACCAACCCACAGTCTATAATAAATTGGGGGCCTGTGTCCGGGAGAGTGAACTGACACACCCACACCCTGTCCAAGAGTGGATTTGTACACCCTTGCTGAAATAGATAAACTGTGTGAACGCAGGTGTATATTCTCTCTCTTGGGAAGACTCACAGGACAAAGATGGATAAGGTGCAAGCGTTTGTGGAGTCAGGCAAGCCTGAGGATTTAGAAGGTTGCACGAGGGATCAATTGAAACAAATAGCAGAAAAATGTGGCATCAGGTTGAAAGCATCTAAAGTAGCTGGGATGAAGGATGAGATCCTGAGGCAGTTGAGAGCCAGAAGTGAAGCGGCAGAACAAGGAGCCCAGGAAGGAGCTGAAAGTAGAAAGGAGGATGATGGGCAGGATGAAGTGAGATCCCAGGGATCGAGTAGGAGCAGCAAGAGTAGCCGCAGTAGTAGGAGTAGCCGAAATAGGAGCTTGGAGAGATTCCAGTTAGAGCTCCAGATCCAACAACAGCGTGAGGAGAGACAGTTCCAGCTGGAGAAGATGAAATTAGAACTCCAGATGAAAAATGAAGCCGAGAAGGAAAAAGAGAAAACCAGGCTGGAAGTAGAAAAAGAGAAAACCAGGCTGGAAGTAGAAAAAGAGAAAACCAGAGTGAGAGAACTGGAGTTGGAACAGGAGAAAGAAAAAGAGAAAGCAAGACTAGAGGTGGAGAAAGAAAAAGAGAAAACCAGAGTAAAGGAACTGGAGTTGGAACAAGAAAAAGAAAAAGCCCAGGTCGAAAAAGAAAAAGAGAGAACAAAACAAATGCAGATAGAAGCGAATAGAACCTTGGCTGAGCAAAGGATTGAACATGGGTTGCCAGAGAGCACCACCCAGGTATCACACCCACCAGATGTTAGGGTTAGGGAGAAGGACATTCCCTTGTTTGTGCCCGAAGAGGCAGAGAGCTTCTTCGAGCATTTTGAGAAAGTAGCCAGCATCAAGGAGTGGCCACAGGAGGAATGGGCCCAGCTGGTCCAGTTAAGATTGACCGGTGCAGCCAGGGAGGCATACACCCAATTGTCACTGGAAGAGTGCCAGGATTATGCCACAGTAAAGAGCAGCATATTGCGCTCGTTTCAGCTAACCCCAGAAGCTTATAGGAAGCGCTTCAGAGAGATGATCAAAGTTGGAGCGTGTACGTTTGCTGAGACAGCAAGAGATCTGGAAAGACGATTCCAGAAGTGGATTGAGGCTGCTGGAGTTGGATCTTACGCTGACCTGAAGCAACTGATGGTCATGGAGAAGTTCCTGGAGATGATGCATCCTGAAACAAAGTTCAAGATCCAAGAAGCAGGGATAATGGAGGTGAAAGATGCCGCAGATAGGGCGGATATGATTACTGAAGCATACAAGAGCTTAAGGGAGAACAGAGTAAGAAGCGAGGCGAGACGCAGCAATGGCAGACCCAGTGGAGTCTGGGGAGGAAGAAATTATGAAAGACCCAGAAGAGTCTGGGGTGAGAAAAATTTTGATAAATGGGCAGATAAAAGTAAGTACCCTAAAACTCAGAAGAGTAGGTCGCGCACTTCGTCTGAAAGTGAAGATGGAGGAGCTAAACAAGAAACTAATCGTTATCCTGGAAATCAAGAGTCCAGTAGAACCCCACAGAGTGCAAGTAGTGTACCTGGCCCGAGGAATTCTCATGTGAGTGGGCAGAGTCAGAGCTACTCTGGTACATATAGAAGAGACTTTACCCAGATGAGATGTTACAATTGTAACGGATTGGGTCACGTGATGCGAGATTGTCGGCAGGGCAAGAGAGTTGTGACCCTGGCCATGTGTGACCCCCGAGGTAAATATACTAATGTGTTCCGAGACAAACCACAGAGAGCGAACTTAGTGAACGAGAGGTATAGGCCGTTCATGAGCAAAGGTTGGATCAGTGTAGGAAGCCAACCTGAGGTAGAAGTTGGTATCTTAAGAGATACCGGAGCTAATCAGAGCTTGATTGCGAGAAGCCTTATTGGGAATGATCGACGATTAGCTGGCAGGAGTAGGATGAAAGTATATGGGTTATTGTCTGAGAGTGACATGCCCGTATGTACTGTCCAGCTAAGGTCGGAATATGTGTCGGCAGAGGTGATGTTGGGAGTGTGCCCTGACATACTTGTTCCAGGAGTCCAAGTGATCCTGGGGAATGACTTGTGTGGGACAAAGGTGTTGACAAGAGTCATAGCGGAGACTGTGCCAGAGGAGAGCCCAGAAGGCCACGGCACGGGTGGGACACCTGAGAGTGTGAACCTGACTGACATCCGAGGAGATGCGTCAGGAGACCGCCAAGCCATTGAGTACCCTGTCTCGGTAGTGACGAAGGCAGAAGTGGCCGACGAGGAAGACACTGGAGAAGGTGAGACAGTGTCGATTCAGCCAGTGGAAGATATCGATGTAGATATATCATGGCGGTTTGATGAAGGTCCAGCCCAGGAAAATGAAGTCTCGGTGAGGTCAAAAGTGAAGATGGCCCAGCCGAAGAAGAATCATGTGAAGAGAGCGGACCTGAGTAGAGCCCAGACTGCTGAAATTAAGAGTCGGAAGGCGAATGCAACTGTGCTGAGTAGGAATGAGGAAGGATGTGGACATACAGAGGACAAGAGTAGAGCGTCAAGTTGTCCACGAGCACAGAGGCATTTGGGTAGTAGAGTTAAGTTGTTTGAGATGTCAGGAGTTGACATGTTTCACAGAAACCGTAGAGTAGAGATAATGAAGAAGAGTAATAGCCGAGAAAATGAAAGGAGAAGAGACAGTATGTGTGGAGAGATACTTACGAGCACACAAGGAGAGGTAAAGCGACATGTACGGTCGAGTGCTGTTGGATGTAGCACAGCGCTCGGAGAAACTTTTAGGGAAAGAAGAAGAGTTGAAGGAGAAGAAATGGAGTTGTATAGAGGTGAAAAGTGTGGGAAGAGGAAGATGATACAAGCATGGAGGAATAGAGGAAAGCCGAGGACTCGGTGGGAGTCGAACAGGATGAGGTCTCAGATAAATGAGGAGACGAAAAGGAGGAGCGTCGGTGAAGACGATGGAGTGAAGTATGATGACAGGAGACGAAAGTATAATGGCAGTAGATGGAAGAGTGAAGACGGCAGAGGAGGTACAGACAGTAGATGTCTGACTCTGGACGTGAAGAGAAGACGAGGAAACGGAAGGTGGAGACAATAAGTAGAGTGGACCGATGGAGTGCAGGCGTCCAAGGAGGACAGCCTAGCCAAGAGGTGCCAGAGAGGTCAGATCATTTGTGAGAAGAACATGTTCCTGGAGAGTTGTGAGCCAGATGTTGCAAGGTGCAACGAATTAATTGTAGACTCCTAAGAGAGTATATGGGGTGAAGAACGAGACAGTGTAGTGGCGGATGTATTATCCCGAGCTTTGCCACTGGAATAACTCTCAAAAATAAGGGGAGGGGAGTGTTATGATCTCAGCCTACAGGAGAAACGAGTCTCCCTCCTTGAGAGTTATTCGTCAAGCCTGACCTGATTAGAAGGTCTAGCAAGTATTGAGGTGATAACGCATATGTAAAATAGTTGGTTGGATATGTGTAACAGTTTAAGATTATGGGCAGTAAGTAAGAAAACAGATAAATGACTGGCTAGGAGATGTGGACATTTTGCTGGAGGCGTGAGGCTCGCGTCCGGAGGACCTTGACCTCACTTGAGTGCCAGACATCGCAGGGGGAAGCCGCGCTCCGTTGAGCTCCTGCCAGAAGGGAACCCCTAGTGATATATCTCGAAGAGAAGAGAAGTGTGCGGACGTACCAGCTGTGGAATCGAGCTGGGAACGTTGTGGTCTCAAGTCCTGGTCGACGAGCAGATATTAAATCGCCCAGAAGCATTATTGTGGGCCGTGGGAGCGCCCTGACCAGACGCCGTCAGAGGGAAAGCGCCCTCGACCAATTAATCTGTGGTTTGTTCTTTGGGGAAGAAGTTGCTGAGCACTTCGAAGCCAGCAGATGAAGTAGCTGATGAGACTCCTAGGTAGTGGAGCAGAGGACCTCGAGCTGTGAGGAGAAGCAGCAGAGAAGAGGAGTGTCACGTGCTTCTGTAGAGGTGGTGTAGCAGCCAAGAGAGCTGTGGAGGAACCTAGCAGAAGGGTGAAGCACCGTAGGTACTCAAGGAAACTTCATGATAGCAGCCTGGAGGAGCTGCAGAGGATCCTGGTAGTGAAGCCCGGAAGAACCTAAGGATATTAGGATTGTGAACTTCCAGAGGTGGAAGGGGAAGTTCTGGTGGATTACTTATAGGGAGTTGATAGTGTTTGGTTGTCATTAGCGTGCAAGACGCAGTGAGAGGTGAGTGACTGTTTGCATTCTTATGTCAAGGAGTGTTTTATACTGAAGTTTAGAGTTACAGTCGTAGGCTGGATTACCTACGGATGTATGCGTTCCAGGACTGACAGTGATTGATGGATCATTGTTGTGTATCAATGAACATTTATACTGATATATGTGATTGCATTCAAATGCTGATTTTCTATATATATATTATCTTGCTGATGGTGCAACAGTGTATGTAGGCTTGATCAACTTGAGGAGGTTAATAGTATCAGGTGGTGAACCAGGAGATAGGATACCACTTGATAAGCTGATAATAGAGTTCTGATGGTGTTGGAGTGCAACCTGATTGTGATATTATAGAGTATTGGATTCATTATTATTATATGTGTGTATGTATCGTGTATGTGCTTTGTCCAGTAAATGTGTCACAATTTGCTGGTGTTTGCCCTTGTCCTAGTGAGGCTTCCCAGGAAGTAGTGAAGAAGGAGAGAGAGAGAGAGAGAAAGAACCAAGAACCACTGCTGTGGACAGGGTAAGAGGTAATACTAGTAAGTCATAGGGGATTGAGGAGATCATATCTCATAAGGAGAGAGTGGGGAGTCACAGCGGCTCGAGTGGGTGTGTGCACGTGACAACGAGGCTAAGTGTTGGAGTCGCATCCCCTAAACGTGTGACGTTGAGCCCCTCTCCAAGAGCCAGAAGCGCCAAGGGTGATCTCCTAGTATAAGCACTCTGCCGAGTTGTGGGTTGGGTTGTCCATAGAGAAGGATCGACGACGACAACACTAACCAACCCACAGTCTATAATAATAATTAAATGAATCAAACCCTCAAACACCTACATTGGGGGGTTATTACTGGAGGTAAGTACGTCCAGGAACTAGTGTGGTTCGTTCTCTAATCCAAATAATAATAATCTAATCCTATGAATTATACTGAAACTAATGTCATTACCATGAATGGGAACATAGATTATAAGTATAGTAATGAGAGTCAAAATAAACACATGTTAATCCTAAGAAATTCTGCATGTAAGTAATTGCAATAAGTTCATGAATGAATATAAAGAATCTTAGCTTAAAGACGATTCCTTTATGTAAGCCACGGCGTTTCCTCTAATTCTCTGGACTCGGTCGGCTGACGAATGGGATGGATTAACATGGGAGAAGGCGGCAGGGAGAATTCTTCTCACGTGCTGCAAGACAAATATTTACAGTAGCAACTAATTAAACTACTGAATCTCTATATTCAAGAATTTAAGAATTACAGGTGATAAAATTAATAACCTGTTGTTAGATGTTATCATGCGTCGTGACGGTCAATCACCCAGCTACTACAAACACTTTACAAGATGCATCACATAAAGAGAATATACTTAGCTAAAAGGGCATTGTATAAGTTTTAAGATTGCCGAAATTCGCGTCCCCAGGCTCTGGCTAAGCCTATCCTGGATAGTGGTGCGCTTCACTGGCCGGTCACGTGTAGTCAAGAACCAGGTTAGAGAGGTTCCTTATATGACACCAGCACCAGCTGAAGATATTATCTGCAAGGTTATTCACGCCTCACAGTGGCGACTTTCATCTGAGGATGGATAACGTCTACCCTAATGGCTGGGTAATGGCGTCTCCTCGTGAGTACGGTACGAGCAGGTCTGCCTCAGAGCGTCTCTCAACGTGTACTGGCAAGCCTCCTCTACCCCACGCCGCGTCCCGCGTTCATTAAACAAATTATTGTCACGAACATTAATATTTCTCGCATTTACGCTTGAAATGTTGAAGACTGGACGGGTTTATTATTTAGAGGAGGGA
This sequence comes from Procambarus clarkii, assembly GCF_040958095.1. Taxonomy (NCBI): domain Eukaryota; kingdom Metazoa; phylum Arthropoda; class Malacostraca; order Decapoda; family Cambaridae; genus Procambarus; species Procambarus clarkii. The sequence continues at coordinate 5,305,890 of NC_091195.1, read as the reverse complement.
AATATTATTATTTGCCAATTTAAGAATAGTAAATATATAAGGGAGAGGAATTAATGTCTCCCCATGACATTCACTGGTGACGTTAATTTTTATTACTAGATAATCGCTATGACTCCAACGCTCTATTCGGCTCTTAGTTGGAGGTCAATTCATCAGTAATTAGTTATCATACAGAATGCCATTAGTTATAGAGAATCGAATTTAATTCTCAGATACATTAGATATAATGTGTTTATTGTAATGAAATCTGACGCAATACTGGCGTCGGGTGACGTGAGAATTCTAGCCTACTGCACAGATGAAATTATTAGTACATGAGAATTCTACATGTTGTTAATTTTCCTTACTACAATAATTAGTAGAGTTAGTAATAAGTAATGAGAATACAACAGTGTTGTATTCGATGTTGGAAATATCCAACAGGTAGTGGTGCAGAGGAGTAGGAGGGTAGTGGTGCAGAGGAGGATGAGGGTTGTGGTGCAGAGGAGGAGGGTAGTGGTGCAGAGGAGGAGGAAGGTAGTGGCGCAGAGAAGGAGGAGGGTAGTGGTGCTGAGGAGGAGAGTATTGGTGAAGAGGAGGAGGGTAGTGGTGCAGAGGAGGAGGGTAGTGGTGCAGAGGAGGAGATTAGTGGTGCAGAGGTGGAGGAGGAGGGTAGTGCTGCAGAGGAGGAGGAGGGTAGTGGTGCAGAAGAGGAGGGTAGTGGTGCAGAGGAGGAGGAGGAGGGTAGTGGTGTAGAGGAGGAGGAGGGTAGCAGGTGCAGAGGAGAAGGAGGGCAGTGGTGCAGAGGAGGGGGAGGGTAGTGATGCAGAGGAGGAGGGTAGTGGTGCAGAGGAGGAGGGGCAGTGGTGCAGAGGAGGAGGTTAGTGGTGCAGAGGAGGAAGAGGGTAGTGGTGCAGAGGATGAGGGTAGTGGTGCAGAGGAGGAGGAGGATAGTGGTGCAGAGGAGGAGGAGGGTGGTGGTGCAGAGGAGGAGGGTAGTGGTGCAGAGGAGGAGGGTAGTGGTGCAGAGGAGGAGGATGGTAGTGGTGCAGAGGAGGAGGAGGGTAGTGGTGCAGAGGAGGAGGAGGGTAGTGGTGCGGAGGAGGAGGAGGGTAGTGGTGCAGAGGAGGAGGAGGGTAGTGGTGCGGAGGAGGAGGATGGTAATGGTGCGGAGGAGAAGGGTAGTGGTGCAGAGGAGGAGGAGGGTAGTGGTGCAGAGGAGGAAGAGGGTAGTGGTGCAGAGGAGGAGGAGGAGGGTATTGATGCAAAGGAGGAGGTGGGTAGTGGTGCAGAGGAGGAGGTGGGTAGTGGGGCAGAGGAGGAGGAGGAGGGTAGTGGTGCGGAGGAGGAGGAGGGTAGTGGTGCAGAGGAGGAGGAGGGGAGTGGTGCAGAGGAGGAGGAGGAGGGTAGTGGTGCAGAGCAGGAGGAGGGTAGTGGTGCAGAAGCAGTAGGAGGGTAGTGGTGCAGAGGAGGAGGAGGGTAGTGGTGCGGAGGAGGAGGAGGAGGGTAGTGGTGCAGAGGAGGAGGGTAGTGGTAGCAGAGGAGGAGGAAGGGCAGTGGTGCAGAGGAAGAGGAGGGTAGTAGTGCAGAGGAGGAGGAGGGTAGTGATGCAGAGGAAGAGGAGGGTTGTGGTGCAGAGGAGGAGGAGGGTAGTGGTGCAGAGGAGGAGGAGGAGGGTAGTGGTGCAGAGGAGAAGGAGGATAGTGGTGCAGAGTAGGAGGACGGTAGTGGTGCAGAGGAGGAGGGTAGTGGTGTGGAGGAGGAGGAGGGTATTGGTGCAGAGGAGGAGGAGGGTAGTGGTACAGAAGAGGAGGGTGGAGGTGCAGAGGAGGAGTAGGGTAGTGGTGCAGAGGAGGAGGAGGGTAGTGGTGCAGAAGAGGAGGGCAGTGGTGCAGAGGAGTAGGAGGGTAGTGGTGCAGAGGAGGAGAAGGGTATTGGTGCAGAGGAGGAGGGTAGTGGTGCAGAGGAGGAGGGTAGTGGTGCAGAGGAGAAGGGTAGTGGTGCAGACGAGGAAGGTGATAGTGGTGCAGAGGAGGAGGGTAGTGTTGCAGAGGAGGAGGAGGGTAGTGGTGCAGATGAGGAGGGTAGTGGTGGAGAGGAGGAGGAGGGTAGTGGTGCAGAGGAGGAGGGTAGTGGTGTGGAGAAGGAGGAGGGTAGTGATGCAGAGGAGGAGGGTAGTGGTGCAGAGGAGGAAGAGGGTAGTGATGCAGAGGAGGAGGAGGGTAGTGGTGCAGAGGAGGAGGAGGGTAGTGGTGCAGAGGAGAAGGAGGGTAGTGGTACAGAGGAGGAGCGTAGTGGTGCAGAGGAGTAGGAGGGTAGTGGTGCAGAAGAGGAGGAGGGTGGTGGTGCAGAGGAGGAGGAGGGTAGTAGTGCAGAGGAGGAGGAGGGTAGTGGTGAAGAGGAGGAGGAGGGTAGTAGTGCAGAGGAGGAGAAGGGTAGTGGTGCAGAGGAGGAGGAGGGTAGTGGTGCAGAGGAGGAAGAGGAGGGTAGTGGTGCAGAAGAGGAGGGTAGTGGTGTAGAGGAGGAGGGTAGTGGTGCAGAGGAGGAGGAGGGTAGTGGTGCAGAGGAGGAGGAGGAGGGTAGTGGTGCAGAAGAGGAAATTGAAATTGAAATTGAAATAAGTTTATTGAGGTAAAATACACACAAAGGGATGAGGTAGCTCAAGCTATTCTCACCCCATTCAGTACAACGTGTTAATATATACATAGACACACATCACAAATAAACATATTGCCAAACATTCTGAGAGGTAAACATATACATTTTCTCCTTCACAAGTAGTATGTTATCAGACGTACACACAAATACTTTTATGACCTAGGTATACTGTATAGACAATTTGCAAGAGACATGCAGATCATTCAACAAAATATTACAATCTTGGTGCAAAATTCTTATATCTCTCAAGAATATCATCAACCTTTCCATTGTGACACATCCAGGCTATTTGTTCAGGAACAGTCCTTATCTCAGTGTTTCTATATACATTAATCAACGGACAATCAAGAACATAATGGGCCAGGGTGTGAGACCTTAACATACCACATAGTTTACACTTCGTGTCATTATCATGAACATCTATCCCATATTCCCAGCAATATTTGTACCCAAGCCTGAGCCGCATGTACACAGAGTCACTCCAAGCATTTCTCCTTTTACCATAAGTGAAATGGGTGTTTTGACTCACATACATGTAGTGTTGCATGGTTTGACTACTCTCATACATTATCTCTCTCCTCTCCACTCCCGCCTGTGCCTGAATATTTCTGATTTTGCTTCTTTTTTGTCTCATTGTGAATTCACATTCAATGTCAACTTGTAGTTTTGATGTGGCACGTTTGGCCAAGTCATCCGCCACCTTGTTGAGCACTATTCCAACATGAGATGGAATCCACATGAATTTCACACTATAACCTTTCAGCTGTATCTCAGTTATTCTTCTCTTACAGTCCTCAACTATAGACATGAAGACTGGGTTTCGACTGCTTAAGGACTCCAATACTCCTCGGCTATCGACAAATACAAAAACATTTTTGTCGTCATGACGTACTTCCTCCAAACACGCCAGAATGGCCTGCAGTTCAGCTTGTGTGGATGATATATAATTACTAAGCCGGAGTTCAATTATCCTGTCTACAGTCCCAAACTCCGTATAATCCCTTATTAGGACACCACACCCGGCCCTGCCATCCTCCGCCACCGACCCGTCGCAATATACATGTAAACTGTTGCCTCTTGGTAACCGAGATATCATGCTTCCATACAAACACCGTAATTGTCCCGGTTCATGATGAATCTTTTTCACCTTGAGGGGTACAATTTCGACGTCTATTTTCTGTACTTTCCAGGGAGCAGACATATTACACTGTCGAGAGGATTTACAGCAGTCAAGTACGTCGTATTCCCTGAGGTCATGAGCTAATCCCCTCGTGTAGCTTGTCTCCCTCAGTTTCCTGGAAGTGTGTACGTCACTCAAGCAGGTCTGAACGCTTCTCAAACAGCTTATCCCCTCCTTTTCTTCGCATGAAACGAATAGATACTCTAGTGTTAATGTCACGGACTCTATCACACACACTCTGTAAATTTAATTCCATTCTCATTATTTCAATCATTGCATTTCTTTGACATCCAAGAATAATCCTCATAGCCTCGTTCTGTATCAGCTCTATTTTTTGAATTCTGCCTTGGCCTGTGTGAGACAATACGGGTGCTGCGTAGTCCATGAGGGACCGAACAGTAATTATGTATAATATCCGCAAGATAGGAACCCCAACACCTTTACCAGAAAAAGCCAGTGCTTTCAGAGGATGCAGACGGGCTTTACATAAGGTGCTGATATGATTTATTTCAGCATTTTTACTCTCACATGTGTATCCAACATACATGCCGGGTAGTGATGCAGAGGAGGAGGAGGGTAGAGGTGCCAGAGGAGTAGGAGGCTAGTGGCTGCAGAGGAGGAGGAGGGTAGTGGTGCAGAAGAGGAGGGCAGTGGTGCAGAGGAGTAGGAGGGTAGTGGTGCAGAGGAGGAGGGTAGTGGTGCAGAGGAGGGTAGTGGTGCAGAGGAGGACGGTAGTGGTGCAGAGGAGGATGAGGGTAGTGGTGCAGAGGAGGAGGGTAGTGGTGCAGAGGAGGAGTAGTGGTGCAGAGGAGGACGGGTAGTGGTGCAGAGGAGGAGGAGGGTAGTGGTTCAGAAGAGGAGGATAGTGGTGCAGAGGAGGAGGAGGGTAGTGGTGCAGAGGAGGAGGGTAGTGGTGCAGAGGAGGAGGAGTAGTGGTGCAGAGGAGGGTAGTGGAGCAGAGGAGGAGGAGGAGGGTAGTGGTGCAGAGGAGGAGGAGGAGGGTAGTGGCGCAGAGGAGGAGGAGGGTAGTGGTGCAGAGGAGTCGGGTAGTGGTGCAGAGGAGGAGGGTAGTGGTGCAGAGGAGGAGAGTAGTGGTGCAGAGGAGGAGGGTAGTGGTGCAGAGGAGGAGGAGGGTAGTGGTTCAGAGGAGGAGGATAGTGGTGCAGAGGAGGAGGAGGGTAGTGGTGCAGAGGAGGAGGGTAGTGGTGCAGAGGAGGAGGAGTAGTGGTGCAGAGGAGGGTAGTGGAGCAGAGGAGGAGGAGGAGGGTAGTGGTGCAGAGGAGGAGAAGGAGGGTAGTGGCGCAGAGGAGGAGGAGGGTAGTGGTGCAGAGGAGTCGGGTAGTGGTGCAGAGGAGGAGGGTAGTGGTGCAGAGGAGGAGGAGGAGGGTAGTGATGCAGAAGAGGAGGGTAGTGGTGTAGAGGAGGAGGAGGGTAGTGGTGTAGAGAAGGAGGAGGGTAGTGGTGCAGAGGAGGAGGAGGGTAGTGGTGCAGAGGAGGAGGAGGGTAGTGGTGCAGAGGAGAAGGAGGCTAGTGCTGCAGAGGAGGAGGGTAGTGATGCAGAGGAGGAGGGTAGTGGTGCAGAGGAAAGAGGAGTGTAGTGGTGCAGAGGAGGAGGGTAGTGATGCAGAGGAGGAGGGTAGTGGTGCAGAGGAGAAGGAGGGTAGTGGGGCAGAGGAAGAGGGAAGTGATGCAGAGGAGGAGGGTAGTGGTGCAAAGGAGGAGGAGGGTAGTGGTGCAGAGGAGGAGGATGGTAGTGGTGCAGAGGAGGAGGAGGGTAGTGGTGCACAGGAGGAGGAGGGTAGTGGTGCGGAGGAGGAGGAGGGTAGTGGTGCAGAGGAGGAGGAGGGTAGTGGTGCAGAGGAGGAGGATGGTAATGGTGCGGAGGAGGAGGAGGGTAGTGGTGCAGAGGAGGAGAAGGAGGGTAGTGGTGCGGAGGAGGAGGAGGGTAGTGGTGTGGAAGAGAAGGAGGGTAGTGGTGCGGAGGAGGAGGAGGGTAGTGGTGCAGAGGAGGAGGAGGGTAGTGGTGCACAGGAGGAGGAGGGTAGTGGTGCAGAGCAGGAAGAGGGTAGTGGTGCAGAGCAGGAGGAGGGTAGTGGTGCAGAGCAGGAGGAGGGTAGTGGTGCAGAGAAGGAAGAGGGTAGTGGTGCGGAGGAGGAGGAGGGTAGTGGTGCAGAGGAGGAGGAGGGTAGTGGTGCAGAGGAGGAGGAGGGTAGTGGTGCAGAGGAGGAGGAGGGTAGTGGTGCAGATGAGGAGGGTAGTGGTGCAGAGGAGGAGGATGGTAGTGGTGCGGAGGAGGAGGAGAGTAGTGGTGCAGAGGAGGAGGGTAGTGATGCATAGGAGGAAGAGGGTAGTGTTGCAGAGGAGGAGGGAAGTGGTGCAAAGGAGGAGGAGGGTAGTAGTGGTGAAGAGGAGGAGGGTAGTGGTGCGGAGGAGGAGGAGGAGGGTAGTGGTGCAGAGGAGGAGGGTAGTGGTGAAGAGGAGGAGGGTAGTGGTGCGGAGGAGGAGGAGGAGGGTAGTGGTGCAGAGGAGGAGGGTAGTGGGGCAGAGGAGGAGGAGGGTAGTGGTGCAGATGAGAAGGAGGGTAGTGGTGCAGAGGAGGAGGAGGAGGGTAGTGGTGTAGAAGAGGAGGGTAGTGGTGTAGAGGAGGAGGAGGGTAGTGGTGCAGAGGAGGAGGAGGGTAGTGGTGCAGAGGAGGAGGAGGGTAGTGGTGCAGAGGAGAAGGAGGCTAGTGCTGCAGAGGAGGAGGGTAGTGATGCAGAGGAGGAGGGTAGTGGTGCAGAGGAAAGAGGAGTGTAGTGGTGCAGAGGAGGAGGGTAGTGATGCAGAGGAGGAGGGTAGTGGTGCAGAGGAGAAGGAGGGTAGTGGTGCAGAGGAAGAGGGTAGTGATGCAGAGGAGGAAGGTTGTGGTGCAGAGGAGGAGGATAGTGGTGCAGAGGAGGAGGGTAGTGGCGCAGAGGAGGAGGGTAGTGGTGCAGAGGAGGAGGAGGGTAGTGGTGCAGAGGAGGAGGGTAGTGATGCAGAAGAGGAGGGTAGTGGTGCAGAGGAGGAGGAGGGTAGTGGTGCAGAGGAGGAGGAGGGTGGTGGTGCAGAGGAGGAGGGTAGTGGTGCAGAGGAGGAGGAGGGTAGTGGTGCAGAGGAGGATGGTAGTGGTGCAGAGGAGGAGGAGGGTAGTGGTGCAGAGGAGGAGGAGGGTAGTGGTGCGGAGGAGGAGGAGGGTAGTGGTGCAGAGGAGGAGGAGGGTAGTGGTGCAGAGGAGGAGGATGGTAATGGTGCGGAGGAGGAGGAGGGTAGTGGTGCAGAGGAGGAGAAGGAGGGTAGTGGTGCGGAGGAGAAGGAGGGTAGTGGTGTGGAGGAGAAGGAGGGTAGTGGTGCGGAGGAGGAGGAGGGTAGTGGTGCAGAGGAGGAGGAGGGTAGTGGTGCACAGGAGGAGGAGGGTAGTGGTGCAGAGCAGGAGGAGGGTAGTGGTGCAGAGCAGAAGGAGGGTAGTGGTGCAGAGCAGGAGGAGGGTAGTGGTGCAGAGGAGGAGGAGGGTAGTGGTGCAGAGGAGGAGGAGGGTAGTGGTGCGGAGGAGGAGGAGGAGGGTAGTGGTGCAGAGGAGGAGGATGGTAGTTGTGCGGAGGAGGAGGAGGGTAGTGGTGCAGAAGAGGAGGGTAGTGATGCATAGGAGGAAGAGGGTAGTGTTGCAGAGGAGGAGGGAAGTGGTGCAAAGGAGGAGGAGGGTAGTAGTGGTGAAGAGGAGGAGGGTAGTGGTGCGTAGGAGGAGGAGGAGGGTAGTGGTGCAGAGGAGGAGGGTAGTGGTGAAGAGGAGGAGGGTAGTGGTGCGGAGGAGGAGGAGGAGGGTAGTGGTGCAGAGGAGGAGGGTAGTGGGGCAGAGGAGGAGGAGGGTAGTGGTGCAGAGGAGGAGGAGGGTAGTGGAGCAGAGGAGGAGGAGAGTAGTAGTGCAGATGAGAAGGAGGGTAGTGGTGAAGAGGAGGAGGACGAGGGTAGTGGTGCAGAAGAGGAGGGTAGTGGTGTAGAGGAGGAGGAGGGTAGTGGTGCAGAGGAGGAGGGTAGTGATGCATAGGAGGAAGAGGGTAGTGTTGCAGAGGAGGAGGGAAGTGGTGCAAAGGAGGAGGAGGGTAGTAGTGGTGAAGAGGAGGAGGGTAGTGGTGCGTAGGAGGAGGAGGAGGGTAGTGGTGCAGAGGAGGAGGGTAGTGGTGAAGAGGAGGAGGGTAGTGGTGCGGAGGAGGAGGAGGAGGGTAGTGGTGCAGAGGAGGAGGGTAGTGGGGCAGAGGAGGAGGAGGGTAGTGGTGCAGAGGAGGAGGAGGGTAGTGGAGCAGAGGAGGAGGAGAGTAGTAGTGCAGATGAGAAGGAGGGTAGTGGTGAAGAGGAGGAGGACGAGGGTAGTGGTGCAGAAGAGGAGGGTAGTGGTGTAGAGGAGGAGGAGGGTAGTGGTGCAGAGGAGGAGGAGGGTAGTGGTGCAGAGGAGGAGGAGGGTAGTGGTGCAGAGGAGAAGGAGGCTAGTGCTGCAGAGGAGGAGGGTAGTGATGCAGAGGAGGAGGGTAGTGGTGCAGAGGAAAGAGGAGTGTAGTGGTGCAGAGGAGAAGGAGGGTAGTGGTGCAGAGGAAGAGGGTAGTGATGCAGAGGAGGAGGAGGAGGGTAGTGGTGCAGAGGAGGAGGGTAGTGATGCAGAGGAGGAGGGTAGTGGTGCAGAGGAGAAGGAGGGTAGTGGTGCAGAGGAAGAGGGTAGTGATGCAGAGGAGGAGGAGGGTAGTGGTGCAGAGGAGGAGGGTAGTGATGCAGAGGAGGAAGGTTGTGGTGCAGAGGAGGAGGATAGTGGTGCAGAGGAGGAGGGTAGTGGTGCAGAGGAAAGAGGAGTGTAGTGGTGCAGAGGAGGAGGGTAGTGATGCAGAGGAGAAGGGTAGTGGTGCAGAGGAGAAGGAGGGTAGTGGTGCAGAGGAAGAGGGTAGTGATGCAGAGGAGGAAGGTTGTGGTGCAGAGGAGGAGGATAGTGGCGCAGAGGAGGAGGGTAGTGACGCAGAGGAGGAGGGTAGTGGTGCAGAGGAGGAGGAGCGTAGTGGTGCAGAGGAGGAGGGTAGTGATGCAGAAGAGGAGGGTAGTGGTGCAGAGGAGGAGGAGGGTAGTGGTGCAGAGGAGGAGGAGGGTGGTGATGCAGAGGAGGAGGGTAGTGGTGCAGAGGAGGAGGAGGGTAGTGGTGCAGAGGAGGAGGATGGTAGTGGTGCAGAGGAGGAGGAGGGTAGTGGTGCAGAGGAGGAGGAGGGTAGAGGTGCGGAGGAGGAGGAGGGTAGTGGTGCAGAGGAGGAGGAGGGTAGTGGTGCAGTGGAGGAGGATGGTAATGGTGCAGAGGAGGAGGAGGGTAGTGGTGCAGAGGAGGAGGAGGGTTGTGGTGCAGAGGAGGAGGAGGGTAGTGGTGCAGATGAGAAGGAGGGTAGTGGTGCAGAGGAGGAGGAGGGTAGTGGTGCGGAGGAGGAGGAGGAGGGTAGTGGTGCAGAGGAGGAGGGTAGTGGTGAAGAGGAGGAGGGTAGTGGTGCGGAGGAGGAGGAGGGTAGTAGTGGTGAAGAGGAGGAGGGTAGTGGTGCGGAGGAGGAGGAGGAGGGTAGTGGTGCAGAGGAGGAGGGTAGTGGTGAAGAGGAGGAGGGTAGTGGTGCGGAGGAGGAGGAGGAGGGTAGTGGTGCAGAGGAGGAGGGTAGTGGGGCAGAGGAGGAGGAGGGTAGTGGTGCAGAGGAGGAGGGTAGTGGGGCAGAGGAGGAGGAGATTAGTGGTGCAGAGGAGGAGGAGGGTAGTGATGCAGAGGAGAAAAAGGGTAGTGGTGCAGAGGAGGACGGTAGTGGTGCAGAGGAGGAGGAGGGTAGTGGTGCAGAGGAGGATAAGGGTTGTGGTGCAGAGGAGGATAAGGGTTGTGATGCAGAGGAGGATAAGGGTTGTGGTGCAGAGGAGGAGGGTAGTAGTGCAGAGGAGGAAGGAAGTGGGGCTGAGGAGGAGGGTAGTGGTGCAGAGGAGGAGGTGGAGGGTAGTGATGCAGAGGAGGAAAAGGGTAATGGTGCAGAGGAGGAGGGTAGTGGTGCAGAGGAGTAGGAGGGTAGTGGTGCAGAGGAGGATGAGGGTTGTGGTGCAGAGGAGGAGGGTGGTGGTGCAGAGGAGGAGGAAGGTAGTGGCGCAGAGGAGGAGGAGGGTAGTGGTGCTGAGGAGGAGAAGGAGGAGAGTAGTGGTGCAGAGGAGGAGGAAGGAAGTGGTGCAGAGGAGGAGGGTAGTGGTGCAGAGGAGGAGGAGATTACTGGTGCAGAGGAGGAGGAGGAGGAGGAGGGTAGTGCTGCAGAGGAGGAGGAGGGTAGTGGTTCAGAAGAAGAGGTTAGTGGTGCAGCGGAGGAGGAGGAGGAGGAGGGTGTTGGATATTTCCAACACCGAATACAACATTGTTGTATTCTCATTACTTATTACTAACCATACTAACTATTGTAGTAAGTAAAATTAACAACTCGTAGAATTCTCATGTACTAATAATTCATCTGTGCAGTTGGCTAGAATTCTCACGTCACCTGACGCCAGTATTGCGTCAGGTTTCCTTACAGTAAACACATTATATCCAATTTGTGTGAGAATTAAATACGATTCTCCATAATTAAAGCATTCTGTATGACAACTGATTGCAGACGAATTGTTCTCTAACTAAAGGCCGAATAGAGTGTTAGAATCATAGCGTCTACCTCGCGATAGAGTTAACGTCATCAATGAATGCCATGGGGAGACATTAATTCCTCTCCCTTATATATTTACTATTCCTAAATTAGTAAATAATAATAATTTGTTTCTCTAAATAATAAACCCGTCCAGTCTTTAAAGTTTCAAGCGCGAATGCGAGAAATATTAATGTTCGAGACAATAATTTGTGTTATGAACGTCGACTCGGCGTGGGTTGGAGGGACGCCATCCTCCTCAGTACGCGGACACGTGCAGAGCCGAAAGGAGGCAAAGCTGCGCTTACCGTACTCATAAAAGACGCCATTGTCCAGCAAATTGGACAGGTGTTATCCATCCTCAGATGAAAGCCGCCACTGTGAGGCGTGAATGACCTTGCAGATAATATCTTCAACTAGTGCTGGTGTTAAATAAGGGACCCTTGATTTGGTTCCTGACGACACGTGATCAGCCAACTTGAAGCGCATCACTATCCAGGATAGGTTCACCGGAGCCTGGGATGCGAAAATACGGCAATCTTAATACTTATACAGTGCCCACAGCTAAGTACTCCTTTATTTGATGCATCATTTACAGGTCTGATAATAGCAGGGTGATTGTTCGTTACAAAGCGTGATAACACCTAATAACAGGTGATTAGCATTTCATCTGTAAATCTTAACATTTTTTAATATAAATTGAGTAGTTAAATCAATTGCTACTGGTAGTTATTTATCTTGCAGCCCGAGAGAAGAATTCCTCATGCTGCCTTCTCCATGTTGAACCGTACCATTCGTCAGTGTACCGAATCTGGAGATTAAGAGGACTTCTATGGTTATCTAAAGGAATCTGCTTCAAGCTAAGATTTATTTCCTTTTTATCCATTCCTTTGCAATTTGATTTATTCAGAATGTTTTGATATTAATGTGTGATTTACTGTAACTCATTATTATGCTCATATTCATATTCTTCTTTATGTGAATGATATTATATTCAGCATTATTTTATAGGATTAGATTATTATTAATTGAATTAGTGAACGAACCACACTGATTCCTGGACGTACTTACCTCCAGTAATAACCCCCCAATGTAGGTGTTTGAGGCTTTGTTTCTTTTAATAATACAGCCCATTAATTAATCTTATGATCATGCTTTCTAGTTATATCCATAGTTACTGGTTTCATCTAGGAATTATTTAATGATCAGAAATTCTCAGTTTCCCTCTTTACTTTAAAAGCGGGTGGTCCTTCGTAATTTAATTTACTACTTTAATTATTAATTAATCAGAATCAAGCCCAAATATCCCACATTATGGTCCTTCGAACCGGATAGGCATTAAATTTATAATTAAAATATTAACCATTAATAGCTAATCCTTGTGTGATAGAAGCTAGACTAACTATTTAATTAATTGTGTCAACTAACATTGTAACACATTAGTTAGCCTAGATCACACTAACATATTGCTACTTTTACCTCATGTATAAAGTGGCTTTAGTGGGTTATAGCCAATTACCCACAACACTTAGACCTATACCTCACACCGAGGTGAGAATCTTTAGGTCACCAGGAGCAACAGCTCATAACTTTTACAACAACACCACCCTAACACCTGCGTTAGAGTGGCCTCACCATCTAACCATTATATACTTAGGTGGCAATGACATCCACCCCACTCGTCATCCAGCCGAGGGGATCAAACACCTCAAAAACATAATTTCTTCTTTCAAGCTCATCAGTGAATCAGTAGTATTCACATTAGTGGAACCTCGCCAACCAAGCCAAGATAATCGTTGGGGAGTAACTCCGGAATACTACCTGAGAGCTGCTAAGTACATAAATTTCAGGCTGAAAAAACGAGTGAGATTGGATGCCACATATATCCAATTTACAGCCAGACCTTACAGACAGAACCTGACCAGAGACGGTGTACATTTGTCAGGGGAATCTAGGTTGCATGTGGTTGACAAGTTAATTAACACCATCAACCATCACAAAAGGCTGTGGCTAGCAAGCCAAACTTAACTGTACATAATTGTTCACCTGTGTGTGCAAGAGCACTCTTATAAAACCAAAAAACCAAAAATACAGCACAACTATATTTACCTTATTGCACCACAATAATCTTTACCCATGTTATTAGGTAGAATTTAGGCTGAGATTGTGCTGAATTTGGTACAAGCCCAGACTAAATAATTTATAGTTCTTAGTTAGGAATTATTACTAGATCTAAAACTAGTCAGTGTTGTGTATTATATTATTTGTGCTGACCCTCTATAGGGTGGGATAAATTTTGAGATAACTCTGATTGGAGTGTCTCCATAATATTTCTCTTGTATGCATTATTTTGTGTATCTATTTTGTGTATTGCTGGATTATCTCCATTAACTCTGATGGTGATAAGGATGAGCTAACCAGACGAGAACTAGTGGTGGAGTTCAGACAGTACACAAAATATCTAGCTATTTGTTGTTAGGTAGGTAGGTACATTCAACCTCAAGTGAGGTAAAATATCAAGTAGTCACCTTAAATTAGGCTACAATTAATGTTACCTGTTCACTAATGAACAAGTACCCAAGCTTCATTAGTAATACATATACTAACACTGTGAAGTTTAAACCTAAGCCCAACATGGCTACTCCTGAACAATTGAGGAGAACCTACATTGGCCTTAAAGGTCACTTGACCAGATTAATTAATAAGGCTGATGATTTAACTAAAGATAATCCCATTGACTCTTATCACTTAGAGTCAACAGTTAGATTGGCTGATCTGAAATTTGATCAAGTCAGAACTGCAGGTCAATCTTATCTTGATCTGTTAAATGCTGTAGAAACTGATCCTGATGAAGTAAGTCAAATAGTAACCGACATCTCCCAATATGAAGAGGAGACTCATGATAAAATTTTCAGGCTATCTAAATTAGCCAAACAGTCTGGATCCAATACCAGCAACACTGGGTCTCACTTCCATAATCACTTACCCGAGGTTCGTTTACCTACTCTAGACTTGCCCACCTTTTCAGGATTAGATACAGAAAATTGGGATAATTTTTGGACTTCCTTTGAAGTTCACATCCATAAGAAACAGTCTCTAGACAAAGTTTCTAAATTTTCATACCTACTCAGTCTTCTCACAGGAGAGGCTAAAAAGGTCATACATAACCTTACTCTTAATGAGAGTAATTATGAGGAAGCTATAAAACTCCTGAAGTTGAACTATTGCAACAAAGAGTTAAGTATAGCTACCCTTTATTATCAATTGCTAGATCTGAATGCACCAAACAGTAGACCAGAGTCACTTCAAAGCTTCAGACTAGAAGTAGAGTCTCTAGTAAAGGCCTTAGGTACCAAGGTTAATATACCTAGTTCTGAATGGTCTATCAAGCTATTGTTACAGAGGAAATTACCTCGAAACGTCTTGACAGAGCCCTGCTCACATTATAATACTGAGTTTCTTACTCTCGATCAGATTTTCGAGGGGTTGAGGATCACAGTTAATAGGTTAAAGACTCATGACAGAATTAAACCTGAGTCCAAACCAATTAATACTGATATTTCAGTCAAACCTAAACAGACTCCAAGTAAGTCTAATAAATATAAATCCAAACCTACTCCATCCACCAGGAAAAGAAGTGGAAATGTAGGTACCTATTCAGTATCTCCTTCAGAGATAACCAATGACTTGTCTACTAAAGAGACTAAGTCTATTAATCAGAGAAAGTGTCTGTTCTGCAATCAGGAACACACCACTTACCAATGTTCTGCTTATCCTACGTATAATGCTAGAGTTAAAAGGTTACAGGAATTGCACAAATGCACTAAATGTATGGGTTCTCATGATCCCAAGAAATGTGCAGTACCACTACGTACTTGCAACCGTTGTAACCAAGGTGTACACCACTACGCCTTATGTAGGAAATCTCCTACACCAACTCTGACCACTGGAGAGAATTTTACTAATTCTACTGCAGTGCAATATTGTAAAGTACATCACGAAGTGAATGTACTTGCTACTGAGTCAGGCAATAGTACTACCTTGCCTACCGCTCAGCTTAAATTAATAAACCGAAGATCTAGAATTAACAGTAGAGGTCTCTTTGACCAAGGTTCCCAAAAAACCTTCATCACACAACAGTTGGTAGATGATTTAAATTTAAAACCTACCAAAAGTGTGAAGTTAAACATTTCTGGTTTCCTATCAAATAGTGGACCGCGTGACTACAAGGTAGTTAAATTACTAGTTAGACTAGGATCCTCTGCTAGCCCAATCCATGCGGTGGTAGTGGATAAGATTCCTACGGACCTGCAGGTCACAGGATTAGCTCGCACTGCGAGACACCTTAAGCGAAACCACATGAGGCTAGCGGATCATAAAATAAATTCCGATTACCTCAGAGATATTGGAATATTAATAGGCGCGGATCATTATTACAAGTTTATCACTGGATGCACTAGGCAACATGGTATGAATTTGTTGTCGTCCGCAGGTGGCAAATTGCTCACAGGACCCGTGCTTTTCAGACAAGGTCCAGCGCCCACAAACCAACAAACCAATAATGTAATTGTGGCGTGACTAGGCTTAGAGCAGTCACCCCTACGCTTCAGGGAAATAGCCGAGGACATTGAGTCTGACCCACCAATACATCGTTTGTGGGATTTAGATACGTTAGGCATCATCCCTGAGCAACCAAGTCCTGATGATACATGGACTTACCAGCAATATCTGGATACCGTTGTCTACTCAAATAAACAATACTGGGTAAGACTTCCATGGAAGTTAGATCATCCACAACTTCCAGTGAATTATTTTATGGCAGCCTCACAATTGCAGTCTCAATTAACACGATTGCAGAAGCAGCCAGACAAACTAACCATGTATCACCAACTTATCCAACAACAACTTAACAATAAGTTTATTGAAGTTGTTGAACACGATGACCGAAAAACAGGTCATTATTTACCTCACCATGCCATGGTGAAAGACTCACTGACAACACCTATTCGTATTGTCTTTAACTGCAGTGCTAAAGTAAAGCCTAACAGTGTGTCTTTAAATGAATGTCTCCAAACGGGACCTAGCCTAACACAAAGGCTACATGACGTGCTGTTACGATTTCGCACAGGCATTTTTGCCTATACTGCTGACATCAGCAAAGCCTTTCTCCGAGTAGGATTGCAGGAGGAAGATCGTGACTACACAAAATTCCTCTGGTTCAAGGATCCACTGGATCCTAACAGTGAAATAATCACCTATAGGTTTGCCTCTGTATTATTTGGTGCTACGTCCTCACCGTTTCTTTTGCAAGCAACATTAGACACGCATTTGAAGAAATCAGACAGCCCTTATAAGGCAACCATTAGCGACAACTTGTATGTCGACAATTTCCAGGGGACAACTAATGATCAAGCTGATCTGGTAGAAATCTACCATGAGGCTAACCGTGAACTGTTAGGAGCCAATATGCCTCTACAGTCATGGGCCTCAAATAATAAACTGCTTAACCAGTTAATCGAGAAAGAATTTCCCGATTATCAGGTACCCAGTAAATTAAAGGTTCTAGGCGTTGAATGGAACACCAACACTGACGAGATGAATGTCAAGTCAGTGCAAACTGATAACTCAACCCTTACCATGAGAACACTGCTCTCATTTGTCAGTCAACCATTTGACCCTTTAGGCCTACTTAGTCCTATATTAATAAGGGGCAAACTCCTAATGCAGGAGTGCTGGCAACAACATATGGGATGGGATGATCCGTTATCAAGTGAGTTACAAGCCAAATGGCAAATACTCTCAACGGATTTTAATCAGTTAGGTGTTTTGAAATTTCCACGTAATGCTTCAGGACCAAACTTACCCACCAATTTGCACGTTTTCTGCGATGCCTCTGGCAAAGCATATGGCGCAGCAGCCTATTTAGTTAACAGTGCTCAATCAATTTTACTCACATCAAAAGCAAGAGTTGCTCCCATCAAAAGGAGATCCTTACCTCAGATGGAGTTGACTGCATTGCTAGTGGGAGTAAGGTTGGCCCATTGCCTGGCAAAGACACTCAGTAGAATCCACTTTGGTGAGATTGTAGTGTGGTCAGACAACGAGGCAGTCTTACAATGGGTAAGAAACAATAACAACAAAACTCCTTACGTCAGTAATCGCGTCAGGGAGATTCATGATTTATCCGCAGGTTATAAGTTGAGACATGTCCCTACTAAGGACAATCCTGCAGATTATTTATCAAGAGGATTGACATTAAAACAACTTGTCAAGTCTTCGCTGTGGTTCAATGGACCTTCATGGCTTGTTGGTGGTCAGTGGCCCAAACAAAAGCCACAAGTCATAGTGACCAGAATCACCACTCCTATGAAGGACCCCGAGCCTCAGCGAACATTAGCCATTAATCCTCATCATTATTCCAACTTAAGCAAATTGTTACGAGTGACTGCTCACGTGTTTGATTTCCTCTCTAAAGTAGGAATTCGACACCAATTTCCCAATCCTGTTCACTATTGGATTAAGCGGGCGCAGCAAGAGACTTACGGAAACGAATTTGAGAATCTTCCGGATAAACTCACTAAGTGTCTGGGCATCTGGTACGATGTCAACACTCATAACATACTACGATGTGGAGGACGTTTGCTACATGCAAAGATTGACTTAGACACTAAGAACCCAATCCTTTTACCTCGCCACCACATCATAACTAAACTTCTTGTCTTACATCACCATCAATATGGTACTCTACATGGTGGAGTTTTAGATACTCTCACCGACCTTAGACAAAAATACTGGCTTCCTCAAGGTCGTCAGACTGTTAAGACCATTATTAAATCTTGTGTAATCTGTAAGAGATACGACGCTAGAGTCTGTCCTTACCCAGGACCTCCCCCACTCCCAGAAGAGCGAGTGGTTCATCTTCGTCCATTCGAAACCACTGGAGTTGATTATACAGGAGCCTTACTCCTCACTGGTAACCCTGATAATATACCAGTGAAGGCGTACATTTGTCTCTTTACCTGTGCTACAACCAGAGGCGTGCACTTAGAGGTTACCCCAGACATGAGTGCTGAAGCTTTCATTCAAGCTTTCCGCAGATTTGCTGCCCGTCGATCATGTCCTAGATTAATGATATCAGACAACGGATCTAATTTTGTGGCAGGAGAAAGTTGTTTGCGAGAAGTCTGGAACCACCCTGAAGTGCAATCAGTCTTACAAAGAAGACAATGTCACTGGAAATTCATAGCACCAAGAGCCCCTTGGCAAGGTGGGTTCTATGAGCGAATGGTAGGCACAGTCAAAAGGTGTCTAAGGAAAACTTTACACCGACAAAAGGTCAGTTACTCAGAACTCCAAACTATTGTTGTGGAAATCGAGGCGCGAGTCAATAACCGCCCGATCACCTACCTGTCTGATGATTACACCCAGAGAGAACCACTGAGCCCCTCTCACTTGATCCATGGAGGTCTACAGAGCCCTCTCATCCCTTTAGCCGAAGAGGACCCTGTAGACCCGTCCCATGTGACCAGAGGAGACTTGGTGGAAAGCTACCAGCATCTTTCTAGAGTTATTAACAGGTGGAATGAGGTGTGGACTAGAGAGTACCTCACAGCTCTACGAGAGTACCACTACGGAGCTTCGAGTCCTTACAATAAGGTACAATTAACGCCAGGAGACCTTGTACTAGTCGACAGTGATGGACCAAGGTCCGAGTGGCCTATAGGAAAAATTGTCACCATTCACCCAGATCGACAAGGTGTCCTAAGAGTAGTTAAAGTCTTATGCAGAGGCAACACTACTCTAAAAACTTTAGAGAAGCTGGTTCCCCTAGAATTGACTGAACAAGAATATCAGTCAGATCCAGTTTCCCCAGTAATTTCAGAGGACAATGAATTTGTTCCTCCAAGCAACCGTCTCACTAGAGCTGCAGCTCAACAATGTAGACGGAATTTGCGAGCCTATTATAACTCTGAAGAAGAATAATTTCCTTCATTTCCCACTAAGAAAACTGTGATGATACTACGATGTGATATCACGTAACGAAACATTACACGTCACTATGACCCAAGATATCGCATCACCGTAGATTCTGTTAGTTTAAATTGGGAGAGTTGAATTCTATAAATATTGTGTAGGCTACAAACAACATGTTTCAGTTGACATGTAAATAGCAAGACTCTAATTCTTGTAAGTCCTTGATAAGTCCGGGACGTTCGTTATGTGTGTACTAACATACTAACATATTAACATACTAATGTATTAATCTTAATACCACTTCGGGATAGGTCAGTACGACACAGTACACTGCGACCCTAGAATCCGCCCCCCGGAGTTATGTTGGATATTTCCAACACCGAATACAACATTGTTGTATTCTCATTACTTATTACTAACCATACTAACTATTGTAGTAAGTAAAATTAACAACTCGTAGAATTCTCATGTACTAATAATTCATCTGTGCAGTAGGCTAGAATTCTCATGTCACCTGACGCCAGTATTGCGTCAGATTTCCTTACAGTAAACACATTATATCCAATTTGTGTGAGAATTAAATACGATTCTCCATAATTAAAGCATTCTGTATGACAACTGATTGCAGACGAATTGTTCTCTAACTAAAGGCCGAATAGAGCGTTAGAATCATAGCGTCTACCTCGCGATAGAGTTAACGTCATCAATGAATGCCATGGGGAGACATTAATTCCTCTCCCTTATATATTTACTATTCTTAAATTAGTAAACATTAATAATTTGTTCCTCTAAATAATAAACCCGTCCAGTCTTTAAAGTTTCAAGCGCGAATGCGAGAAATATTAATGTTTGAGACAATAATTTGTGTTATGAACGTCGACTCGGCGTGGGTTGGAGGGACGCCATCCTCCTCAGTACGCGGACACGTGCAGAGCCGAAAGGAGGCAAAGCTGCGCTTACCGTACTCATAAAAGACGCCATTGTCCAGCAAATAGGACAGGTGTTATCCATCCTCAGATGAAAGCCGCCACTGTGAGGCGTGAATGACCTTGCAGATAATATCTTCAACTAGTGCTGGTGTTAAATAAGGGACCCCTTGATTTGGTTCCTGACGACACGTGATCAGCCAACTTGAAGCGCGTCACTATCCAGGATAGATTCACCGGTGCCTGGGATGCGAAAATACGGCAATCTTAATACTTATACAGTGCCCACAGCTAAGTACTCCTTTATTTGATGCATCATTTACAGGTCTGATAATAGCAGGGTGATTGTTCGTTACAAAGCGTGATAACACCTAATAACAGGTGATTAGCATTTCATCTGTAAATCTTAACATTTTTGAATATAAATTGAGTAGTTAAATCAATTGCTACTGGTAGTTATTTATCTTGCAGCCCGAGAGAAGAATTCCTCATGCTGCCTTCTCCATGTTGAACCGTACCATTCGTCAGTGTACCGAATCTCGAGATTAAGAGGACTTCTATGGTTATCTAAAGGAATCTGCTTCAAGCTAAGATTTATTTCCTTTTTATCCATTCCTTTGCAATTTGATTTATTCAGAATGTTTTGATATTAATGTGTGATTTACTGTAACTCATTATTATGCTCATATTCATATTCTTCTTTATGTGAATGATATTATATTCAGCATTATTTTATAGGATTAGATTATTATTAATTGAATTAGTGAACGAACCACACTGATTCCTGGACGTACTTACCTCCAGTAATAACCCCCCAATGTAGGTGTTTGAGGCTTTGTTTCTTTTAATAATACAGCCCATTAATTAATCTTATGATCATGCTTTCTAGTTATATCCATAGTTACTGGTTTCATCTAGGAATTATTTAATGATCAGAAATTCTCAGTTTCCCTCTTTACTTTAAAAGCGGGTGGTCCTTCGTAATTTAATTTACTACTTTAATTATTAATTAATCAGAATCAAGCCCAAATATCCCACAGAGGGTTGTGGTGTAAAGGAGGAGGAGGGTAGCGGTGCAGAGGAGGAGGAGGGCAGTGGTGCAGAGGAGGGGCAGGGTAGTGGTGCAGAGGAGGAGGGTAGTGGTGCAGAGGAGGAGGGGCAGTGGTGCAGAGGAGGAGGTTAGTGGTGCAGAGGAAGAAGAGGGTAGTGGTGCAGAGGATGAGGGTAGTGGTGCAGAGGAGGAGGAGGATAGTGGTGCAAAGAGGAGGAGGGTAGTGGTGCAGAGGAGGAGGGTAGTGGTGCAGAGGAGGAGGAGGGTAGTGGTGCAGAGGAGGAGGATGGTAGTGGTGCAGAGGAGGAGGAGGGTAGTGGTGCAGAGGAGGAGGAGGGTAGTGGTGCGGAGGAGGAGGAGGGTAGTGGTGCAGAGGAGGAGGAGGGTAGTGGTGCGGCGGAGGAGGATGGTAATGGTGCGGAGGAGGAGGAGGAGGGTAGTGGTGCAGAGGAGGAGGAGGGTAGTGGTGCAGAGGAGGAGGAGGGTAGTGGTGCAGAGGAGGAGGAGGAGGGTATTGATGCAAAGGAGGAGGTGGGTAGTGGTGCAGAGGAGGAGGAGGGTAGTGGTGCAGAGGAGGAGGAGGAGGGTAGTGGTGCGGAGGAGGAGGAGGGTAGTGGTGCAGAGGAGGAGGAGGGTAGTGGTGCAGAGGAGGAGAAGGGTAGTGGTGCAGAGCAGTAGGAAGGTAGTGGTGCAGAGCAGGAGGAAGGTAGTGGTGCAGAGGAGGAGGAGGGTAGTGGTGCGGAGGAGGAGGAGGAGGGTAGTGGTGCAGAGGAGGAGGAGGGTAGTGGTGCAGAGGAGGAGGAGGGAAGTGGTGCAGATGAGAAGGAGGGTAGTGGTGCAGAGGAGGAGGATGGTAGTGGTGCGGAGGAGGAGGAGGGTAGTGGTGCAGAGGAGGAGGGTAGTGATGCATTGGAGGAAGAGGGTAGTGGTGCAGAGGAGGAGGGAAGTGGTGCAAAGGAGGAGGAGGGTAGTAGTGAAGAGGAGGAGGGTAGTGGGGCAGAGGAGGAGGGTAGTGGTGCAGAGGAGGAGGGTAGTGGTGCAGAGGAGGAGGAGGGTACTGGTGCAGAGGAGGAGGGTACTGGGGCAGAGAAGGAGGAGATTAGTGGTGCAGAGGAGGAGGAGGAGGGTAGTGATGCAGAGGAGGAAAAGGGTAGTGGTGCAGAGGAGGACGGTAGTGGTACAGAGGAGGAGGAGGGTAGTGGTGCAGAGGAGGATAAGGGTTGTGGTGCAGAGGAGGATAAGGGTTGTGGTGCAGAGGAGGAGGGTAGTGGTGCAGAGGAGGAGGGTAGTGGGGCAGAGGAGGAGGGTAGTGGTGCAGAGAAGGAGGAGGAGGGTAGTGATGCAGAGGAGGAAAAGGGTAATGGTGCAGAGGAGGAGGGTAGTGATGCAGAGGAGTAGGAGGGTAGTGGTGCAGAGGAGGAGGAGGGTAGTGGTGCAGAGGAGGAGGAGGGAAGTGGTGCAGATGAGAAGGAGGGTAGTGGTGCAGAGGAGGAGGATGGTAGTGGTGCGGAGGAGGAGGAGGGTAGTGGTGCAGAGGAGGAGGGTAGTGATGCATTGGAGGAAGAGGGTAGTGGTGCAGAGGAGGAGGGAAGTGGTGCAAAGGAGGAGGAGGGTAGTAGTGAAGAGGAGGAGGGTAGTGGGGCAGAGGAGGAGGGTAGTGGTGCAGAGGAGGAGGGTAGTGGTGCAGAGGAGGAGGAGGGTACTGGTGCAGAGGAGGAGGGTACTGGGGCAGAGAAGGAGGAGATTAGTGGTGCAGAGGAGGAGGAGGAGGAGGGTAGTGATGCAGATGAGGAAAAGGGTAGTGGTGCAGAGGAGGACGGTAGTGGTACAGAGGAGGAGGAGGGTAGTGGTGCAGAGGAGGATAAGGGTTGTGGTGCAGAGGAGGATAAGGGTTGTGGTGCAGAGGAGGAGGGTAGTGGTGCAGAGGAGGAGGGTAGTGGGGCAGAGGAGGAGGGTAGTGGTGCAGAGAAGGAGGAGGAGGGTAGTGATGCAGAGGAGGAAAAGGGTAATGGTGCAGAGGAGGAGGGTAGTGGTGCAGAGGAGTAGGAGGGTAGTGGTGCAGAGGAGGAGGAAGGTAGTGGCGCAGAGGAGGAGGAGGGTAGTGGTGCTGAGGAGGAGACTAGTGGTGCAGAGGAGGATGAGGGTAGTGGTGCAGAGGAGGAGGGTAGTGGTGCAGAGGAGGAGGAGATTAGTGGTGCAGAGGAGGAGGAGGATGGTAGTGCTGCAGAGGAGGAGGAGGGTAATGGTGCAGAAGAGTAGGGTAGTGGTGCAGAAGAGGAGGGTAGTGGTGCAGAGGAGGAGGAGGAGGAGGGTAGTGGTGTAGAGGAGGAGGAGGGTAGCGGTGCAGAGGAGGAGGAGGGCATTGGTGCAGAGGAGGGGGAGGGTAGTGGTGCAGAGGAAGAGGGTAGTGGTGCAGAGGAGGAGAGGCAGTGGTGCAGAGGAGGAGGTTAGTGGTGCAGAGGAGGAAGAGGGTAGTGGTGCAGAGGATGAGGGTAGTGGTGCAGAGGAGGAGGAGGATAGTGGTGCAGAGGAAGAGGAGGGTAGTGGTGCAGAGGAGGAGGGTAGTGGTGCAGAGGAGGAGGAGGAGGGTAGTGGTGCAGAGGAGGAGAAGAGTAGTGGTGCAGAGGAGGAGGAGAGTAGTGGTGCAGAGTAGGAGGTTAGTGGTGCAGAGGAGGAAGAGGGTAGTGATGCAGAGGAGGAGGAGGGTAGTCGTGCAGAGGAGGAGGATGGTAGTGGTGCAGAGGAGGAGGAGGGTAGTGGTACAGAGGAGGAGCGTAGTGGTGCAGAGGAGGAGGAGGGTAGTGGTGCAGAAGAGGAGGAGGGTGGTGGTGCAGAGGAGGAGGAGGGTAGTAGTGCAGAGGAGGAGGAGGGTAGTGGTGAAGAGGAGGAGGAGGGTAGTAGTGCAGAGGAGGAGAAGGGTAGTGGTGCAGAGGAGGGGGAGGGTAGTGGTGCTGAGGAGGAGGAGGGTAGTGGTGCAGAGGAGGAAGAGGAGGGTAGTGGTGCAGAAGAGGAGGGTAGTGGTGTAGAGGAGGAGGAGGGTAGTGGTGCAGAGGAGGAGGAGGGTAGTGGTGCAGAGGAGGAGGAGGGTAGTGGTGCAGAAGAGGAGGGTAGTGGTGCAGAGGAGGAGGAGGGTAGTGGTGCAGAGGAGGAGGAGGGTAGTGGTGCAGAGGAGGAGGCTAGTGCTGCAGAGGAGGAGGAGGGTAGTGGTGCAGAAGAGGAGGGCAGTGGTGCAGAGGAGTAGGAGGGTAGTGGTGCAGAGGAGGAGGAGGGTAGTGGTGCAGAGGAGGAGGGTAGTGGTGCAGAGGAGGAGGGTAGTTGTGCAGAGGAGGAAGAGGGTAGTGGTGCAGAGGAGGAGGGTAGTGGTGCAGAGGAGGAGGAGAGTAGTGGTGCAGAGGAGGAGGGTAGTGGTGCAGAGGAGGAGGAGGGTAGTGGTTCAGAGGAGGAGGATAGTGGTGCAGAGGAGGAGGAGGGTAGTGGTGCAGAGGAGGAGGGTAGTGGTGCAGAGGAAGAGGAGGGTAGTGGTGCAGAGGAGGAGGAGAGTAGTGGTGCAGAGGAGGAGGAGAGTAGTGGTGCAGAGGAGGAGGGTAGTGGTGCAGAGGAGGAGGAGGGTAGTGGTGCAGAGGAGGAGGAGGAGGGTAGTGGTGCAGAGGAGGAGGAGGGTAGTGGTGCAGAGGAGTAGGGTAGTGGTGCAGAGGAGGAGGGTAGTGGTGCAGAGGAGGAGGAGGAGGGTAGTGGTGCAGAAGAGGAGGGTAGTGGTGTAGAGGAGGAGGAGGGTAGTGGTGCAGAGGAGGAGGAGGGTAGTGGTACAGAGGAGGAGGAGGGTAGTGGTGCAGAGGAGGAGGAGGCTAGTGCTGCAGAGGAGGAGGGTAGTGATGCATAGGAGGAGGGTAGTGGTGCAGAGGAAAGAGAAGTGTAGTCTTGCAGAGGAGGAGGGTAGTGATGCAGAGGAGGAGGGTAGTGGTGCAGAGGAGGAGGAGGGTGGTGGTGCAGAGGAGGAAGGTAGTGGTGCAGAGGAGGAGGAGGGTAGTGGTGCAGAGGAGGAGGATGGTAGTGGTGCAGAGGAGGAGGAGGAGGGTAGTGGTGCAGAGGAGGAGAAGAGTAGTGGTGCAGAGGAGGAGGAGAGTAGTGGTGCAGAGTAGGAGGTTAGTGGTGCAGAGGAGGAAGAGGGTAGTGATGCAGAGGAGGAGGAGGGTAGTCGTGCAGAGGAGGAGGATTGTAGTGGTGCAGAGGAGGAGGGTAGTGATGCAGAGGAGGAGGGTAGTGGTGCAGAGGAGGAGGAGGGTGGTGGTGCAGAAGAGGAGGGTAGTGGTGCAGAGGAGGAGGAGGGTAGTGGTGCAGAGGAGGAGGATGGTAGTGGTGCAGAGGAGGAGGAGGGTAGTGGTGCAGAGGAGGAGAAGGAGGGTAGTGGTGCAGAGGAGGAGGAATGTAGTGGTGCGGAGGAGGAGGATGGTAATGGTGCGGAGGAGGAGGAGGGTAGTGGTGCAGAGGAGGAGAAGGAGGGTAGTGGTGCAGAGGAGGAGGAGGGTAGTGGTGCGGAGGAGGAGGAGAATAGTGGTGCAGAGGAGGAGGAGGGTAGTGGTGTAGAGGAGGAGGAGGGTAGTGGTGCAGAGCAGAAGGAGGGTAGTGGTGCAGAGCAGGAGGAGGGTAGTGGTGAAGAGGAGGAGGAGGGTAGTGGTGCGGAGGAGGAGGAGGAGGGTAGTGGTGCAGAGGAGGAGGAAGGTAGTGGTGCAGAGGAGAAGAAGTGTAGTGGTGCAGAGGAGGAGGATGGTAGTGGTGCGGAGGAGGAGGAGGGTAGTGGTGCAGAGGAGGAGGGTAGTGATGCATAGGAGGAAGAGGGTAGTGGTGCAGAGGAGGAGGGAAGTGGTGCAAAGGAGGAGGAAGGTAGTGGTGAAGAGAAGGAGGGTAGTGGTGCGGAGGAGGAGGAGGAGGGTAGTGGTGCAGAGGAGGAGGGTAGTGGGGCAGAGGAGGAGGGTAGTGGTGCAGAGGAGGAGGAGGGCAGTGGTGCAGAGGAGGAGGAAGGTAGTGGTGCAGAGGAGGAGGGTAGTGGGGCAGAGGAGGAGGAGATTAGTGGTGCAGAGGAGGAGGAGAAGGAGGGTTGTGATGCAGAGGAGAAAAAGGGTAGTGGTGCAGAGGAGGAGGGTACTGGGGCAGACGAGGAGGGTAGTGGTGCAGAGGAGGAGGAGGAGGGTAGTGATGCAGAGGAGGAAAAGGGTAATGGTGCAGAGGAGGAGGGTAGTGGTGCAGAGGAGTAGGAGGGTAGTGGTGTAGAGGAGGATGAGGGTTGTGGTGCAGAGGAGGAGGGTAGTGGTGCATAGGAGGAGGAAGGTAGTGGCGCAAAGGAGGAGGAGGGTAGTGGTGCTGAGGGGGAGAAGGAGGAGAGTAGTGGTGCAGAGGAGGAGGGTAGTGGTGCAGAGGAGGAGGGTAGTGGTGCAGAGGAGGAGATTAGTGGTGCAGAGGAGGAGGAGGAGGAGGAGGGTAGTGCTGCAGAGGAGGAGGAGGGTAGTGGTGCAGAAGAAGAGGGTAGTGGTGCAGAGGAGGAGGAGGAGGAGGAGGGTAGTGGTGTAGAGGAGGAGGAGGGTAGCGATGCAGAGGAGGAGGAAGGCAGTGGTGCAGAGGAGGGGGAGAGTAGTGGTGCAGAGGAGGAGGGTAGTGGTGCAGAGGAGGGGCAGTGGTGCATAGGAAGTAGAGGGTAGTGGTGCAGAGGATGAGGGTAGTGGTGCAGAGGAGGAGGAGGATAGTGGTGCAGAGGAGGAGGAGGGTAGTGGTGCAGAGGAGGAGGGTAGAGGTGCAGAGGAGGAGGAGGGTAATGGTGCAGAGGAGGAGGATGGTAGTGGTGCAGAGGAGGAGGACGGTAGTGGTACAGAGGAGGAGGAGGGTAGTGGTGCGGAGGAGGAGGGTACTGGTGCAGAGGAGGAGGAGGGTAGTGGTGCAGAGGAAAGAGGAGTGTAGTGGTGCAGAGGAGGGTAGAAATGCAGAGGAGGAGGGTAGTGGTGCAGAGGAGGAGGAGGGTGGTGGTGCAGAGGAGGGTAGTGTTGCAGAGGAGGAGGAGGGTAGTGGTGCAGAGGAGGAGGATGGTAGTGGTGCAGAGGAGGAGGAGGGTAGTGGTGCAGAGGAGGAGGAGGCTAGTGGTGTGGAGGAGGAGGAGGGTAGTGGTGCAGAGGAGGAGGAGGGTAGTGGTGCGGAGGAGGAGGATGGTAATGTTGCGGAGGAGGAGGAGGTTAGTGGTGCAGGGGAGGAGAAGGAGGGTAGTGGTGCGGAGGAGGAGGAGGGTAGTAGTGTGGAGGAGGAGGAGGGTAGTGGTGCGGAGGAGGAGGAGGGTAGTGGTGCAGAGGAGGAGGAGGGTAGTGGTGCAGAGGAGGAGGAGGGTAGTGGTGCAGAGCAGGAGGAGGGTAGTGGTGCAGAGCAGGAGGAGGGTAGTGGTGCAGAGCAGGAGGAGGGTAGTGGTGCAGAGGAGGAGAAGGAGGGTAGTGGTGCGGAGGAGGAGGAGGGTAGTGGTGCGGAGGAGGAGGAGGGTAGTGGTGCAGAGGAGGAGGAGGGTAGTGGTGCAGAGGAGGAGGAGGGTAGTGGTGCAGAGCAGGAGGAGGGTAGTGGTGCAGAGGAGGAGGAGGGTAGTGGTGCAGAGGAGGAGGAGGGTAGTGGTGCAGAAGAGGAGGGTAGTGGTGCAAAGGAGGAGGAGGGTAGTGGTGCAGAGGAGGAGGAGGGTAGTGGTGCAGAGGAGGAGGAGGGTAGTGGTGCAGAGGAGGAGGGTAGTGGGGCAGAGGAGGAGGAGGAGGGTAGTGGTACAGAGGAGGAGGGTAGTGGTGCAGAGGAGGAGGGTAGTGGTGCAGAAGACGAGGAGGGTAGTGGTGCTGAGGTGGAGGAGGATAGTGGTGCAGAGGAGGAGGAGGGTAGTGGTGCAGAGGAGCAGGAGGAGGGTAGTGGTGCAGAGGTGGAGGAGGATAGTGGTGCAGAGGAGGAGGAGGGTAGTGGTGCAGAGGAGAAGGAGGGTAGTGGTGCAGAGGACGAGGAGGGTAGTGGTGCAGAGGAGGAGGAGGAGGGTAGTGGTGCATAGGAGGAGGGTAGTGGTGCAGAGGAGGAGGGTAGTGGTGCAGAGGAGGAGAGTAGTAATGCAGAGGAGGAGAGGGAGGGTAGTGGTGCAGAGGAGGAGGAGGTAGAGGAGAGTAGTGGTGCCGAGGAGGGGGTAGTGGTGCAGAGGGGGAAGGAAGTGGTGCAGAGGAGGAGGAGGAGGGTAGTGGTGCAGAGGAGGAGGAGGGTAGTGGAGCAAAGGGGGATGAGAGTGTTGGTGCAGAGTAGAAAGAGAGTAGTGGAGCAGAGGAGGAGGGTTGTGGTGCAGAGTAGGAGGCTAGTGGTGCAGAGGAGGGGGTAGTGGTGCAGAGTAGGAGGAGGGTAGTGGTGCAAAGCAGGATGAGGGTAGTGGTACAGAGGAGAAGGAGGGTAGTGGATCAGAGGAGGAGGGTAGTAGTTCAGAGGAGGTGGGTAGTGGTGCTGCCGAGGAGGAGGGTAGTGGTACAGAGGAGGAGGATGTGGTGCAGAGGAGGAGGAGGGTAGTGGTGCAGAGGAGGAGGAGGGTAGTGGTGCAGAGGTGGAGGAGGGTAGTGGTACAGAGGAGGAGGGTAGTGGTGCAGAGGTGGAGGAGAGTAGTAGAGCAGAGGAGGAGGAGGGTAGTGTTGCAGAGGAGGAGAAGGGTAGTGATGCAGATGTGGAGGAGGGTAGTGGAGCAGAGGCAGATACCATAAACCACCACAATCTCAACCACCATTAACATTAACCACCACTACTACTAATCACAACCATCAGCCACCACAATTACCAACCACAGCAATCAACCACCACCACCACCAACCACAACTATTAACCACCACTAGAACCAACCACTACCACCGACAATAAACATCACCCACCACTGCCACCAATCACAACCTACCACCACAGCCACCAACCATAACCCAGCAACAATTCCACCACCACTACCATGGATTCTCCATTAAGTGAAAGTAATGAATAAAATATTTTTAACCTACCTTTTATTATGCTTCAGTTTTATTTCTAGTATATGTAAAAATATATTTTTAAAATATTTCTACATTTTTTAAATATATTCCATCAATCAGGAAAACGATTTTTATGCAACATTTAAGGTTGCGACACGGTCTCAAAATTGCTTAGCCAAAGTTGTGCAGTAAGTTGTGGCAACTTATTTACAACCACACAATAACGTAGCTAATACATGAAAACAAACGTTGTCACACCTGGCTACTCTCCCGACCCACACCTGTAGATGAGAGGGAACACGGAAGCCCACACCTGGCTACTCTCCCGACCCACACCTGCACATGAGAGGGAACACTAAAGCCCACACCTGGCTACTCTCCCGACCCACACCTGCACATAAGAGGGAACACTAAAGCCCACACCTGGCTACTCTCCCGACCCACACCTGTAGATGAGAGGGAACACGGAAGCCCACACATGGCTACTCTCCCCACCTACACCTGCACATGAGAGGGAACACTAAAGCCCACACCTGGCTACTCTCCCCACCCACACCTGCACATGAGAGGGAACACTGAAGCCCACACCTGGCTACTCTCCCCACCCACACCTGTAGATGAGAGGGAACACTAAAGCCCACACCTGGCTACTCTCCACATCCACACCTGCACATGAGAGGGAATACTAAAGCCCACACCTGGCTACTCTCCCCACCCACACCTGTCTATGTCACACACTCATGCCAAAGAAAACTTATATCAAGTAAATCTAGCTTGTATTAAGCAAGACAATGTTGGGCTAAATATTGATCAGTGTTATCTTATAAGCAGTGAAGCTTGCTTAATGAATATTCTTGGTCGCTAAACGGTGCTCAAAGTTACTCAAGAAGCATTATAAGTTCTCTAATTCATGACTTTTATGGAAAAATATTTTTGAAACCACTGGAAGCACTGTGAATTAAACAACTGATTTACAGATATTCACGTGTTAAAATGTAGTCAATACGTACAGGTGAGTGACGTGTAAGAGAAGTGCAGGTCACTATACCCTCCTCTTGAGGGAGGACACAGCTGAGCCGCCAGGCGGCAGCACCAGTCTATGGCGGGGTCGTCATCAGTGAGGTCCCGCCAGATGGTCAGGTCGAGTATCCTAACCTGGCACGGCAGAGTGTCCAGGGTGTCCGGGTCCACGTAGCCCGTGTCGTCCAGGGTGTCCGGGTCCACGTAGCTCCTGGCGTCCAGGTCAATGCCTGAAGACATACTCTGAGATACAGTCACGGTCGTTACTGGTATGTTCTAAGATATAACAAGAAGACATACTGAGCCATCCACTCACCTTACTGCTGGGTTTATTACCTGATGACAAGTCCCTATTTTGGACAGTATTAATAGCATCTAAACTATGTATTAATAGCTTTTAAAAGCCACGGTCAAGGTCATCTGTATCAATGGTCAAGGTCATCTGTATCAATGGTCAAGGTCTCAGTCAAGGTCATCTTTATCAATGGTCAAAGTCTCATTAGAAGGTCATATAAACTAAGTCAAGGTCACAGTGAAAGGTCATCTGGACCAAGTATCAAGGTCACAGGGATAGATGGGTCACCTGAATTAATTATCAAAGTTACGGAAGGTCTAATTAACCAAGGGATCAAGGTCACAGTGAAATGTCATCTTGCACAGGAATTAAGTCACAGTGAAAGGTCATCTTAAACAGGAATTAGGTCACAGTGAAAGGTCATCTTAAACAGGAATTAGGTCACAGTGAAAGGTCATCTTGGACAGGAATTAGGTCACAGTGAAAGGTCATCTTGAACAGGATTTAGGTCATAGTGAAAGGTCATCTTGAACAGGAATTAGGTCACAGTGAAAGGTCATCTTGAACAGGAATTAGGTCACAGTAAAAGGTCATCTTGAACAGGAATTAGGTCACAGTGAAAGGTCATCTTGAACAAGAATTAGGTCACACTGAAAGGTCATCTTAAACAGGAATTAGGTCACAGTGAAAGGTCATCCTGAACAGGATTTAGGTCACAGTGAAAGGTCATCTTGAACAGGAATTAGATCACAGTGAAAGGTCATCTTGAACAGGAATTAGGTCACAGTAAAAGGTCATCTTGAACAGGAATTAGGTCACAGTGAAAGGTCATCCTGAACAGGAATTAGGTCACAGTGAAAGGTGATCTTGAACAGGAATTAGGTCACAGTGAAAGGTCATCCTGAACAGGAATTAGGTCACAGTGAAAGGTAATCCTGAACAGGAATTAGGTCACAGTGAAAGGTCATCTTGAACAGGAATTAAGTCACAGTGAAAGGTCATCCTGAACAGGAATTAGGTCACAGTGAAAGGTCATCCTGAACAGGAATTAGGTCACAGTGAAAGGTCATCCTGAACAGGAATTAGGTCACAGTGAAAGGTCATCCTGAACAGGAATTAGGTCACAGTGAAAGGTCATCTTGAACAGGAATTAGGTCACAGTGAAAGGTCATCCTGAACAGGAATTAGGTTACAGTGAAAGGTCATCCTGAACAGGAATTAGGTCACAGTGAAAGGTCATCCTGAACAGGAATTAGGTTACAGTGAAAGGTCATCCTGAACAGGAATTAGGTTACAGTGAAAGGTCATCCTGAACAGGAATTAGGTCACAGTGAAAGGTCATCTTGAACAGGAATTAGGTCACAGTGAAAGGAGATCTGTACCACGAGTCAAAGTCAAAGTGGTAAGTCATCTGAACCAAAAGTTTGGCGTCGCTAAATACTTCATGAAATTATTTATGCACAAGAATATATACAGCAGCGGAATGTTTCGAAAATTTATTATTCATGGAGTAGTCGCCCTTAATAAGTCTATATTTGTAATCAAAGTAGAAAGTTTGTCACCCTTAAGGTGACTATACTTGTAAACAATGTAAGGGGGTTGTCTCCCTTAAGGTGACTATATTTGTAAACAATATCAGGTGTTTTTCACCCTTAGGGTGACTATATTTGTAAACAATGTAAGGTGTTTGTCGCTCTTAAGATGAATATATTTGTAAACAATATAAGGTGTTTGTCACCCTTAAGGTGTTATGTTTGTAAACAATATCAGGAATATTTCGTCCATAAGGTTGTAAACATATATGTAAACAATGTAAATTTGAATTACTATATTAAACATGACGAATGAAGCCCTCTGCGTAATTTTGGTATTAATAAATAACCCTAAAAATTATGGTGGAAAATATAAATATTTACCAAGAGTCTGCAGGTGAGGAAGGTGAGGCAGGTGACGGATGAGGACGAGCAGTTGCTGTAGTGTGAGGCGCAGGAGGAGGGTCTCGAGGGTGTGAGGCAGGAGGGGTATGGCTGCCTCAGACAAGCCACCATCAAACCGCTCTAAGGTACACTTACTGCCGGGGGCTGTCAGCCTCTCCAAACATTGTTTTGTTGTAACACTTCTCTCTTTGCTGTATAAACTATAGTCAAGATCTAAGGATATGGTTACCTTCATTTTTGCCAGCACTGACAGTGTAGACAAACACTGCTTTAGTTGGGGTGTATCGTTTATGTATAGGTAAATGTTCTTAGGTATCACCTTCTTAAGAACAAGCGGCAGGACAACACACGAGTCAACACTCTCTATTCCCCACTCTTGTTCTGTACGCAGCTTCTCACACACGGCTTGGATGACGTGCTCACTCCCGCGGGACTCTGCTACATGCTTCAACAGCTCGTCAGTCTCAGGTGTAACCATCTCGCACAGGTCAATTATGTGAGTAATGAACCTATGCTCTACTCCCCGGGCACACAGCACCCCGGTAGTGCTGACTAAAATGTTCTGCCATCTGGGGAGCTCCCTAAACTCTTCTTGCACGTCGATAATATTAAACTTTGACCCTTTCAGGTGATCTCCCAAGGAGCGTTTTTCCTTACGTACAACATCCACCAAGAGGTCAATGATTATAGACCTTTCTTCTGACACACGGTGTGATGCTGGATCACCTCGGTCTTGCTCAGCCCTCAACAAGAGATCGACCAGTCCCCTGCTGGCACAATACTCCTGGTATCTGGCGTGAAAATAGCCAAACACCCACACCACAACATCCACCAAGAGGTCAATGATTATAGACCTTTCCCCTGACACACGGTGTGATGCTGGATCACCTCGGTCTTGCTCAGCCCTCAACAAGAGAGCGACCAGCCTCCTGCTGGCACAATACTCCTGGTACCTGGCGTGAAAATAGCCAAACACCCACACCACATTGAGGCCCCGACGGTAGCTGGTTCTTGTGAAATAGTTGGACAAGACCTCCTCCTGCGGCAGTCCCAGAGTGTCACACTTCTCCCTAATCTCCGCTTCTGTCTCCGGCCAAAGGTCGTACTCCTGCCTCTGGATCCCTCTTAAACTAATCTCTTCAAAGAACAACAGAAACTGGTCACATTTTCCTTTGGGTTCGGTCACGTGTTTGTCTGTGAGTCTGGACACCAGTTTACTGGTTATGAAGTCATGAATCTTCTCGTAGACTTGATTGTTTGTGGTGAGGTTGTTAAATTCTTCTGGAGCCTCGACACACAGCAGCGCCAACAAGGTCAAGGTGAGTGGAGTGTTGAGGTACTCACCCAGGAACTGACTCATCTGCTCCAGCCGCTGGGTAAACCTCCCTATGATGTCACTCCGTTGGCTCTCTTCCTCCACCAGCACCTTGATGGTTCTCTCGGCGAACTCCACGCGACGTTCTGGAGTGATGCCCAAGACGAGGATGTTGCAGCGAGGTCTGGTGTGTGGGACGAGCTGTGACAGTTGATGGTCCCACCCCGGCCGTGTGGTTATCACCAACCTCACATCCTTGCCAGGCAGGTGCAACAGCTCCTTCACCAGCCTTCCTGAATGGTCGTTGACCTCGTCGTAGCCGTCAATCAGGACTAATATATTTAAGCTCAAGATTATCTCCTTAAACAGCTGGAAGTCAGCGTCAGAATCACTAAGTGTTTGAGGCAGTAACTGGCGGAGGAGACCATCGAAGGTATTAAGATGTGAGTCCCTGCACTGTACATAGAAAACGAGGTCCACAGTGCCCAGGTAACGTATGGCAGCAGGGTCCTCTACCCACTTCTCGAGGATGAGCTTGAGTAAAGTTGTCTTGCCCATACCACCTTTCCCCGTCAGGAGGACACACTGAGGGACTCTTCCGTCCTCTCGTCTCATACTCAAGATGTCTTCATAGTTTATATCCTGACCCTTGGCCGCATGGGAGGGTCTTGCCCCTATGACGGGATCTTCAAGGAGTCGCAGTCGTGTATAAGCAAGACTTGGGTTATTGTTAATGTTGAGGAGGAGCCAGGGTGCGGGAACAATCTGGTACAGCAGTTTATACCCGTCAGTTAGCTCCTGCTTGCTCATCTGCTTAACCTCTTCTGTGATGTGGCTTCTGAACATCTTAATCTCCTGGCGGAGCTGTGGCAAGTACGCCACATCTGAGGGATCCAGCGGCTCTCGGACCTTCGCTAGCAGACCACCAATATACTTGGTGACATCTCTGGTCACGTAGTCCACATCCTGGCTGTTTGTCCCACACCGGACGCCGGCCTCAGCCAGCATCTTGGCCAATAAGTCACTGAGCCCCGTCAGTGTTGACGTAAGATCTTGCTCTGACATTCCCACATTATCATGGGCCAACGTGTTTCGGTGTTGCTTCAGGCTGTAAATGAGGTGTTCAAGTGATGGTCCCTGAGGCCCTGGAGTGGTCCACGTGGGGTCATTCATCTCAGCCAGACCACACACACGTTGCAGGAGTTTATACAACAGGGTGATGTCAAAAGTTGCCGCGTCAGAGGAAGCTTCGAGTTTATCCCTCTGGTGATCATCGAAGACACGCCTGTACTGAGCATTGGTGTACCCCAAGTCCTGAGTGAGGTAAGTCACTACTGGGAAGGTGCCCCGGTACGACCACATAAACACACTTGCTAGCGCGTCTCGTCCTGCCTTAGTCACAGCCAGTCCATACCGCAGTCTGTTCACATCTTCCGGTTGGATAACAGGACTCGAGGCCGCCATATTGGGCCGTATGATTCTCACCTCACACAACTGTTGTCAAGTTTCACACAAGCAGTAAATTTCCCACGCTGGTTGTGTTATTATATTATGTTTAAAAACATAACATTGTTTCCCACTGTCGGAGACGTGCAGCTTGTTAGGCTTGTGTAGGCCTTCCTAAGCCAGCGACAGACCTTCCTCAGGATGCATCCCTCAACAGTTGACTAATTTCCAGGTTAATATTTACTGCTAGGTGAACAGAGGTATCAGGAAGCTGAGCATCTCACACTGCCAGGGAATCAAACTCGGATCTAATCGGTGATGATCCGACTGCATTAACCATAATACAGTCACTTAATTAACCAAAAATATAAGTGATTTCCAAATAAACCAAATTTTACAAAATGTGTTCACATGTTAATGCAATATTCGGTTCCAGCTTTATTTGTTATTTTCAATTTGTTCTGTAACTAGTTAATTTCTTCTGTCTTTATACTCTTCAGATTTCTGTCATCTGGAAGAACAATTTAACGTTATTAAAACAAGATGTTAGTGTTAAACATTGGGCCAGAAATACATTTTTGAGATCACTAAAACAAATAAAATTCGAAAGTCTGCCTCCTGCATTTTGTTTTATTTTATAACTTAAAACTTGTCAATATTTTGACCTAACTCCTGTGATCATTGTGGTGTTGGCTTCTGGTTTAGGTAGAGTAATGGTGCTCATTTTCTTACACAGAAATATACGGTGTAGCATTTAATAATGTTATTCTCTGCCTTTATCTTGCTCTTGTAAGGACCTATTTAGATTATGCAGTTCAGTTTGGTCAACATACAATATACTGGACATAATTTAACTTGAACCCATAAAGAGAAGAATGACAAAGTTGATCTCAGGAATTAGAAATCTCCATTATTAAAAGAGATTAAGGAAGCTATGTTTACACATTCTTCGGAAAGTATAGTTGATATTATTGATGTTGTCAAAAGGATGAAAAGTTATGTCGAAGATAGTAATAATAAGTTGTTAACTATATCAACACAAAATAGAACAAGAAATGATAAATCTGTATCAATAAGAAATAATGTCTGCTTCTCTGTCTATGCGAGCTAGAAGACCCTACTCAGGGAGCTAGCCTCACCTAATTTCTAACAGTAATTCCTGCTGGGTATGTGCCCAACAGGGAATGGCATATATGTAGGGAGTACAACTTTAAAGAGTACCAAAGCTACCCCCTACCACGAGCTTTGCTATATCATATTAATTAGGCTTTGAATTATTTATTTATTTTCTTGCAAGGGTTCCCAGCTGAGCTTCTGTGTAGATCGCCCTCTCCCCCTCCGCTCTCTTGTGGACAATATTCACAGTATAATGTTAACAACTTACATGGAGTTTACTACAAGTAAACTTCCGTCCCCTGAGAGTCTCTTATTGGAGCAATGATGGAGGGCTGCGTAGAGGCTCATCATATAAAATGGCCGCCTAGAGGCACATAAAATGGCAACCTAGAAGCCAATAAAGGGGCAGCCTAGAGAGAGAGGGGGGAGGAAGAGCATGGGACCTATCTCTCTCCCTTATTCTTTCTCTTCCTCCCCCTCTCTCTCACTCATTTGCTCAAATGCTCTCTTCTTTCTCAAATTCAAGTCTTGTGCTCCCATGCTCTTCCTCCCCCCTCTCTCTTACTCTTTTCTCCTCGTTTCATGCTCTCACTCACTTGCTCTCTTGTTTTTCTTAGTAGATCTGATTCTTTACTATTGTAATTTTTATTATTACTAAGATAAAGAATGAACTTATATGTGAAAACAAAGTAAAAGAAGGTTAAGTGGGATGGTGGGTTTGGGTAAAAATATACAAAGGAGAAACAAAACTACATCTGAAAGGTTAGGAAAAGGATAATATATTCAACAAATACGTCAAAAAACACAATAAACTACATCTGAAAGGTTTGGAAAAGGATAATATATTCAACAAATCCGTCAAAAACACAATAAACTACATCTGGAAGGTTAGGTTAAGGGGTTGGGGAATACGAATAAATAAATAATAACAAACATAATAAATACAACTTATGAGCAACTTGATGAACTTTAACAAATAACCCTTGATCTGCAAAAATGGCCATTTGAGAAATTTGCCCTTGAAACGAGTAAATTCCCATATATAACAAAAATCCTTTGAAATGGTTAAACTCCCAATCTTAAACAAATAACACTTGAAATGCAAAAATGCCCATTTGAGAAATTAACCCTTGAAATGAGTAAATGAATATGAGACAATGATTGACGAAACACAAAAGACAAGCAGGAATAATTATGTAAGTTAGATCATGGCTGGTTTGGACTAGATAAGTTAGGATACAGCAGTTTGGGAATGTAGATTAAGTTAGGTAAAGCAAGTTAGGTTACTTTAGGATAGGTAAGATAAGTTATGTAAGTTAGGTTGTGCAGGTTAAGTTAAGTAAGATAGGTAATGTAAGGTAAGTCCTGTTAGGATAGGTAAAGTTAGGTTATGCAGGTTAAGTTAGGTACGATAGGTAGAGGTAAGGTAAGTTAAGTTAGGATAGGTAAAGTCAGGTTTAGGAACGTTACGCTAACTAAGCAACATTGGGTGGAGAGGATAGGTTACGTAGGATTTGGGCATTGTAGTTCTGAGAACAGTTTTAGGGTAAAGTGACTAAGAAAATATATTTTAACAGAAGCGCCGGTATGGTATGAAAAGCTGAACTAGTTACATTTTGGAGAGAAATTTTATGACTGAAGATGTCTTGAAGAATAACATGATGGACGGAGAGTTTCTTTGATGAACGAATGTGTCTTAGAGAACAACTTTTTGGTGAACGAAGGTGAATTAGAGATCTCTTTGAGGATTCTGAGAATAACTTTGATCAACGAAGATGGATTGGAAAGTTTCTCTAGTAGACGAAGGTGCCTTAGAGATTAACTTTTATGATTTAGAGAACAACATTGATGTCTTAGAGATTAACTTTTATGATTTAGAGAACAACATTGATGTCTTAGAGAACAACATTGATGTCTTAGAGAACAACTTTGATGAACAAAGATGTCTTAGAAAGCTTCTCTGATGAACGAAAAGTTACTTAGAGAATAACTTTGATGACTGTATTTAACTTTTTGATGGCTCTGAGGTCGGTTTTGTTGAACGAGGATGACTCAGAAGGCTTCTTTGAATAACGAAGGTGAGTCTGAGAATAACTTTTGATGACTCTGAGAATGACTTTGTTGTCTTAGAGAATAACTTTGAGAGCTTAGAGAATGTCTTTGATGAACGGAAGGTTACTTAGAGAATAACATATCTTGACTGAGAATAACTTTTGATAGCTCTTAGAGAATAACTTTAGTTGTCTCTGAGAATAACTTTTATGAACGAAGATGTCTGAGATTGACTTTGACGTCTCTTGGAATAACTTTGTGGACATGAGAATATCTTTGGATAACTCTGAGATTAACTTTGATGTCTTTGAAACAACTTTGATGAACGAGAGTGAGTTAGAGATTACCTTTGTTAACTCTGAGATCAACTTTGATGAACAAAAGTGAGTTAGAGATTACATTTGATAACTCTAAGATTAACTTAGATGTCTCTGAGACAAACTTTTATAACATAGAAATTAACTTTAATGACCAAAGTGAGTTAGAGATTACCTTTGATGACTCCGAGAATAACTTTGAGGAACAAAGATGTTTTGGAAAGTTTCTCTGAAGAACGAAGGTGACTCTGAGAATAACTTTGTTAACTCTTTGAATAACTTTGTTGACTTTGAGAATGTCTTTTGAGAACATGAGTAGTATTTTGTTAACTCAGAGAATAACTTTGGTGACTGAGAAATCGGTGATGACTTTGAGAATGACTTCTGAGAACAAGAGTAGTATTTGAATGAGTCTTTGATGTAATGAAGAGTAACTTTGATGTAATGAAGAGTAACTTTGATGTCTTTGAGTAAGTCCTTGATGTCTCGAAGAGTGTCTTTGACTATATTTCTTACTTAACGACATATAATTTTAGTTAGGAACAATGATGAATATGACTATTTTAGCAAAGTGAAAGGCTACTTTAGTTAAGAACAGTGTTGGAAAGAGGGTATACATGACTATTTCAGATGAGAGAAGTGATATTTCAGTTAAGAAATGACAGGGAAACATGATGAAGTAACTATTTTTATTTGACTGATGAATACTTGTAGTTAAGGAAAAAGACAAACATGACGAGGGAGACTATTTTGTGCTCCCCAAAGTATAATGTCCGTTAAGAACAGCGATGAAAGATATCTTTGGTTATTTTTCTTACTTGACAAAACATAATTTTAGTTAGGAACAATGATGATGAATATGACTTTTTCTGTTGATTGATGGATAATTTTAGTTATGAAATGACAATGAAACATGAAGAACACGGATATTTTTCTGATGACTAGGGAATAAGTTTAGTTATGAACAGGGTTGGAAAGATTCCTTTGACTATTTTTGGTTGATTGGATAATAAGTTTAGTTGAGAAATGAGGAAAGTGACTATGTTTTAGTTGATTGGCGAAAGATTTTTAGTTAAGAAGTTACAAGAAAAGGTTTGTCTTTGTAAATTTGGAACTGAATAAAGTGTAGATTTGTTTAAGAACGGGGTTGGTAGAACTATTAAGCTGACGACGACGAGAATTACTTTGACATAGTTTTGTAAATAAAAACTGAGTGACTAAAATTGTTGAGGGGACTGTATTGCAGTATAATATTATTTGACAAAGAACTAGTTAGTGAATGGAAGAAACAAATTGGTTTTAAGAAACAAAGAACATAAAAAAAAATTGAGGTTAAGTAGGGGAATGAACACAGTGAACATACGGTGAACGCAGAAAACATGTAAGAAAAAGTTGATGAATAGAGTGAGCATGCAGGGAGTATGAACTTATAGAGAATATGAAAACATGATAAGGAACATAGGGAATACAAGAATGAACACTGAACATGTGAAGAACAAGCTAAGAACATTGAGAACATGAATATTGAGTATAAAAGTTATACAGAGAACATATGATGTACAAAAAAACCTGACAAAGAACATAGTTAACATACGGGGAAAATGGTAGAAAACAGAAAAAAATGAGAAAAACAGGTGAAAAGAATTGAACTGAGCATGCTGTGAACATTTGTAGAACATGGAATGAACACAGAAAACATGTAAGAAAAAGTTGATGAATAGAGTGAACATGCAGGGAATATGAACTTATAGAGAATATGAAGACATGATAAGGAACATAGGGAATACAAGAATGAACACTGAACATGTGAAGAACAAGCTAAGAATTGAAATCAACTATTTTTTTCACATATTATGCTAACACCATATGTCTATATGGTGAGAGATGTAACGAAGATGGACTAAGTCATACTTTCATTTAAAAACGATATTTGGTCTGTAGAAAGTTGATTTGCGTTACGTTACGTTACGTTACATTGTGTTATAGAGGGTTAAAACTGGTATACCGTAATATTCATATGCTAAGAGATGTAATGGAGATATTGTGTTTGGCTAAATGAGTTCACATTTCAATAATGATATTCGGACAACAGCCAGAAAGTTGATCTCTACGTTACTTAATGATGATATAATGCGATGCAATCGTGTGCTAATATTTTATTTGTGTTAGAATGTAAGGGCTATAGGAGTTTGTCTAGACTTGCATATATTTTCAAACGCTATTTATGTAGGCAGTAGAAAGACTGGTTTCCCATTACACTACATTGACTGTGTTACAAGAACTGAAAAACAGACTTACCCCAGACCTATTTCACTATCGACTCACCGGTCTTATTCTCATCGATTGGTGTTTACATTGGATGACGTAGGTCTTAAGAGAGACAGCCTTGATGGAGAAAGATACGTGAACAGCGGCAGCAGGAGAAAGGAAATGATGTTACTTTCCCCAACTACTAAATGATCTGGAGAGAGAGAGAGAGAGAGAGAGACTGAGAGACTGAGAGACAGAGAGACAGAGAGACAGAGAGACAGAGAGACAGAGAGACAGAGAGACAGAGACAGAGACAGAGAGAGAGAGAGAGAGAGAGACTGAGAGACAGAGAGACAGAGAGAGAGAACAGCAAATTATGATTTGTTATAATAATAAGATTGAAGACCAGCTTATGACTGGATATTCTTAAAAAAATACTATTTGAGCAAAGAATGGTGATACTAAAGCTTAGAACAGAACATCCGGTCAGGGAATGGGGGCAGTGATGGTTTGGCCATGGAGGGGGGTGGTAGGGGTAAGGGTAAGTGGGGGTGGACGGGGAGAGGGTAAGGCCGAGCCATTACATCCTCCATCTCAATACACCTCAAACCATCACGAAGGTGAGACTGCAGCGAGAGGGGCTGCCGGTTCATTCATTCAGGAGTCTTGCTATGGATGTAGGACGAAGAGGTGATGGAGATTGAGTAAACATGCATACATTTCAATGATATTTATTTGCCAGCAGATGTTGTGATCACAGTTAACAAGAACAATTTGTAGGTAGAGATCGCGTCTCCGTGACGATGAGAAATGTTTCTCTCTTTTAGTAAACGCTAACCTACTGACTTTGACTGAGTTTACTAAGTGAAGTGCCGTGTGGTGGACTTTAGAGAGGGTGAGAGAGAGCGAGTGAGAGAGAGAGAGAGAGAGAGACATAGAGAGAGAGAGAGAGAGAGACAGAGAGAGAGAGAGAGAGACAGAGACAGAGAGAGAGACAGAGAGAGAGACAGAGAGAGAGACATAGAGAGAGAGAGAGAGAGAGAGAGAGAGAGAGAGAGAGACAGAGAGAGAGAGAGAGAGACAGAGACAGAGAGAGAGACAGAGAGAGAGACAGAGAGAGAGACATAGAGAGAGAGAGAGAGAGACAGAGAGTGTTACGGCCCTCTCGGGACGCAACGGGGTTCTTACTCTGATGTTGTTAGAGGAAGTTATATCCGACCCCAAGCCAGTAGTGGCTTTCAAGGGATGTGATCCGTGACGCAAGTAACGTAAAGGGGAAGGGAAATAAAGGCAAAAACTTAATATAATATAATGATTTCCAACACCAATAAATAATATATAAAAGTTACACAGGGGGAGGGGTATTAACACTTATTTACAGGGGAAATACACTGTAGTCTTCTGCTGAAGACTCTGGATACAGACTCTCGGTGCTAAATCCTCGGTGCTTCTTCGTGGCCTCACAACGAATCCTCTGAGAAGCTGAGCCTACCCTGGCCACAGGTCAGCCAAAACACAGGTCCACTGGGGGCACCGCCGTGGAGGCCGTCAACCACAAATCCAGCAGGTCTGCTGGCAGGTTCCGGACCCGCAACGCTGGTCAGGCCACTCCACGAACGATATTAGGGTAACGCCCTAGACAGGAGCCTCGTGTGATACCACAAATCACTCTCCTGTCCTCAGTACCCCAGTGGATAATCGTCTCCAGCAGTCGGTCCCGGGTAATCCTTCTACTGCCACTCCACTGGCAGGGTAACACCACAGTGTTCTTCCGGGGGACGACTTCACAGCTGCTGCAGCAAAGCACACGGTATGGAGACGGCTGCCTCGGGTAGACTGACTCAACTTCCATCACAGCAGTCCCAGGTCGACTCTGTAAGCAGACACGTCATCAATAACTGGGACACTAAAACACCTCACTTACAGGCTCAGACACAAACGCCCACCTATCCACTCCATAGATGGCGCTGGTGTCTGAGCACCACCTCACCAGAGGTCAGCGGCGGCGGTGTAGAGTGCTGAACGGGACTGGAAACTGGCCCTCGTAGCTAGTACACGTCGTCCTCACCAGGTGTCATCGTCCTTTTGGAGGGGGTTTCGGGAGCTGACCCACAGATGGCGCGGTCGTCACTGCTCCGTGCTCGGACGCTGGATCCGGGTTCGTAACACCTCCCCACCAAAAAGAATTTGGTTTGGGGTTCTATAAAAAGAAACACAAACCAAATTAGTACGGCGACACAATTCCAAATGGACTCACTTATACTGTAAACTGGAACGGTGAGGCTGTCTCGTCCACAGAACTGTCCTACTGGGCAATTCCGGCACAACGGGAACTTGAAGATTGAAGGCAATGGCGTAACCTTCCACGTCTCCACTGCGATGTCAAGCAGGGGCATCATCTCACCTCTCTCGAGTAAGAATCGGTGTAGACACGATGAGGGGCGACTCGACACTTCCCTGTGTCGCGGCACCGATGATGGCTGATCACCGACGGCATTTCTGGTGCCGGTCCGGTAGTCCTTCAGGGAGACGGGAACCTGGAATACAGGGGTCTGATAATTCAGAGTGACAGCGACAGTGGGCAAGTCAGTACTTACAGGATATTCCTCCACTAGGTCCACACCTAGTTTCAACAGGGCTGCTTGCACACCGAAGATGGCATTCGCTCTGCCACCGTCGGGTCGACCAACGTTCCGCATAACGCTGCATTGAGGCTCAGCAGTCACGCGGGGGGTGTCAACCTGTCGGAAACAGTCACTCATATTATTGTATCGCGTACCTCCTGTATCTACTATCACCTTCCAGGTCCCTTCTTCGACTGCAACACTCACAGAGCACGTCTCTAATCCCTGGGATCTCTTCACGATGTTCAAGGGAGCCATCATCCTTCGGGTCATCCACTGATCCTTACCGAGACCACACACGAGAATAACACAAAATACTGCTAGGAAACATTTAGTCACCTGAGGGATAAGCTTCCTGAGCCTGTTATGTCCATAGCCGGCTACATCCATTAGCCTGGTTTGGACCAAAGAGGGCACTAGAACTTTCGAACACACCTCACATACCTCTGACGTCTGGGGAATCTCTGGCTGGTTCAATGAACGCTGTACAATGCCATACCGCGAGTACACATCCGCCTTCGCTCCAGACTCGTTGGTATCCGTGGGTGCCTGCACACAAGGCCTCTCTTCTTGCTCAGGTACTTCTGCCATCGTAACCTCATGTTTCTTGTCGAGAGAAAAATCAGGAGACACTGCTAGAATACTGTCGATCTTCGGGTGAGAGGACAAATTAAACTTACGTAAATCCGGGTCTGTCTGTACCTGGATATTACCACTGCCTGTCGTTACCTCAGACCCTGCTGTTCTGGCTGACTCGTCCGCGACCTTGGGATGATTGGTGTTCCAATCCAATACCAAGTCGTTGGCTAGTACCACGTCAATCCCAGCCACAGGGAGGATATCGACTACTGCCAACGCACATGTGCCGCTGAAGTAAGGCGAGTCGAGATGTACCGGCACTAAGGGGGCGATATACTGCGTCCTAGGAAACCCAACTAGGACAACCTGTTGTCTCCAGTCTACACTTACTCCCTCGGGTAACGAGCTCTTCACGATCAGGGACTGGGCTGCTCCGCTATCTCTGAGCACTACAACTGATCTACCAGTATGATCACCCGATACATACCCGCCTGAAGTGTGAGGGGAAAACAATCTGGGTTCTTCCTGCGTAGTCGTAGACTGGTTTCCTGCTGGTGATGTTCCACAGCTCATCAACATCACCTCCCTTCGTGGGCCGCCATCTCTTCTGCCTCGGCACATAGCAGCTACATGCCCTTTCTGCCCACAAGTCCAGCACACCATATTCCTCCTCGGGCTCTGGTGTTTCGGACTGCTAGGACTTGTTCTTCGAGGGCTACTTGGGGG
The DNA here is from genome assembly GCF_040958095.1 of Procambarus clarkii. Taxonomy (NCBI): domain Eukaryota; kingdom Metazoa; phylum Arthropoda; class Malacostraca; order Decapoda; family Cambaridae; genus Procambarus; species Procambarus clarkii. The sequence continues at coordinate 5,261,780 of NC_091195.1, read as the reverse complement.
CGTCTTCTTAGCGCTTCGTGGGACGGGGGTCTCCTCTTCGTCCTGAGGTTTATCAAACCGGCGTTGGTAATGCCTTGGGACGTACTTAGCAGAAGGCCTATGAGTCAGGATATACTCTTCAGCCATTGTGGCTGCCGCACTCAAGGTCTCTACCTGCTGTTCCTCTAGGTACGTCTTCAGGTCTCCAGACATACAATCCTTGAAGTCCTCGAGCAGAATCAGCTGCTCGAGGTCTTCCTTGGTCTCCACCTTCCGAGAGGCACACCATTCCTGAAAAAGTCGCTCCTTGATGGTGGCGAATTCGGTGAAAGTGTGCTCTGAGGTCTTCTTCAGGTTTCTAAACTTCTGCCTGTAAGCCTCAGGTACCAGTTGGTACGCCATGAGCACAACCTTCTTCACCTTGTCGTAATCGCCGGAGTCGTCAAGGGATAACGTAGAGTAGGCGATTTGGGCCTTCCCAGTCAAGACTGACTGTATCATGATGGCCCAATTCTCCCTTGGCCACTCCAAAGAGGCAGCGACTTTCTCGAAGGCTGCAAAGAACTTCAAAACTTCCCTCTCATTGAATTTGGAGACCATTTTGATGTTTCTTACCGGATCGAAACCGCTGGTGTCCGTTGTTGGCCTCCGACCACCGCCTAGTCGCAATACTTCTAGTTCATGTTGTCTCTGTCTTTCTTTTTCTTCTCTCTCTCGCTCTTTCTCTTCCCTTTCTCGCTCTTCTCTCTCTCTTTCTCGTTCTTCTCTTTCTCTTTCTCGTTCTTCTCTCTCTCGTCTCTCTTCTCTTTCTCGTTCTTCTCTTTCTCTTTCTCGTTTCTCTTCTCTTTCTCGTTTCTCTTCTCTTTCTCGTTCTTCTCTTTCTCGTTTCTCTTCTCTTTCTCGTTCTTCTTTCCTTTCTTCTAATTCTAAACGTCTCATCGCCAATTCTTTATCTTTTAATTCTCGTTCTAATTCTAACTTCTTCCACTCTATCTCGCGATTGATCTCTAGGGCACGCATTTTGATTGTTAGGAAGCTGATATTAAGCTCACCTGCATCACTGTCAATGTCACTGCCCTTATCTTCCTTTTCCGCGGACGCTATTTCCTCACCTTCCTTTGTACTAGGAGCCTCGCCTTCCTGTTTCTCTTCTGCCTTCAAGTGCCGGTGAACCTTGGACAAGATCTCCACACGGGAATCACTCGCACGGATCTTGATCTCCAGGTAGGCGCTCACTAGTACAAGTTCCGGTTTGCTCAGATATTTTAATCTGGCAAGACAGTCCTCTCTGTTCAGAAAAGCCTGCACATCGTCCAGATCATCGATGGTAGCTTTCTCTGCCATTGTCACCGATGGAACACTTAACTAGCACTTGACACACCACTTACACTTTAGCACTTAACGCACCGAGCACTGTTCTACGTCAATATTGCACTTTATCGCACCTGGCACTTCACTTGCCAATATTGCACGTAATTGCTTCGGGCACCGCACTACCCAATATTGCACTGAATCACAGCGAACACTTCGCTCTACAATATTGCACTGAATCACTGAGCACCGCACTACTCAATATTGCACTTAATCGCTTAATCACAGCGAGCACCGCACTGCACAATATCGCACTTAGTCACTCTGAGCACCGCACAGGACGTATAACGTCACAATCGTCACACAGGGGGAATTATATACAGGGATTACGCCACTTCACCACCCCTGTCAAACATACTTAACAAGGGGTCGGATCCCGCTGGGGATGCCAATTATGTTACGGCCCTCTCGTGACGCAACGGGGTTCTTACTCTGATGTTGTTAGAGGAAGTTATATCCGACCCCAAGCCAGTAGTGGCTTTCAAGGGATGTGATCCATGACGCAAGTAACTTAAAGGGGAAGAGAAATAAAGGCAAAAACTTAATATAATATAATGATTTCCAGCACCAATAAATAATATATAAAAGTTACACAGGGGGAGGGGTATTAACACTTATTTACAGGGGAAATACACTGTAGTCTTCTGCTGAAGACTCTGGATACAGACTCTCGGTGCTAAATCCTCGGTGCTTCTTCGTGGCCTCACAACGAATCCTCTGAGAAGCTGAGCCTACCCTGGCCACAGGTCAGCCAAAACACAGGTCCACTGGGGGCACCGCCGTGGAGGCCGTCAACCACAAATCCAGCAGGTCTGCTGGCAGGTTCCGGACCCGCAACGCTGGTCAGGCCACTCCACGAACGATATTAGGGTAACGCCCTAGACAGGAGCCTCGTGTGATACCACAAATCACTCTCCTGTCCTCAGTACCCCAGTGGATAATCGTCTCCAGCAGTCGGTCCCGGGTAATCCTTCTACTACCACTCCACTGGAAGGGTAACACCACAGTGTTCTTCCGGGGGACGACTTCACAGCTGCTGCAGCAAAGCACACGGTATGGAGACGGCTGCCTCGGGTAGACTGACTCAACTTCCATCACAGCAGTCCCAGGTCGACTCTGTAAGCAGACACGTCATCAATAACTGGGACACTAAAACACCTCACTTACAGGCTCAGACACAAACGCCCACCTATCCACTCCATAGATGGCGCTGGTGTCTGAGCACCACCTCACCAGAGGTCAGCGGCAGCGGTGTAGAGTGCTGAACGGGACTGGAAACTGGCCCTCGTAGCTAGTACACGTCGTCCTCACCAGGTGTCGTCGTCCTTTTGGAGGGGGTTTCGGGAGCTGACCCACAGATGGCGCGGTCGTCACTGCTCCGTGCTAGGACGCTGGATCCGGGTTCGTAACAGAGAGAGACAGAGACAGAGACAGAGAGAGAGAGAGAGAGAGATAGAGACAGAGACAGAGAGAGACAGAGAGACAGAAAGACACAGAGAGAGAGAGAGAGAGAGAGAGAGAGAGACAGAGAGACATAGAGAGAGACAGAGAGACAGAAAGACAGAGAGAGAGAGAGAGAGAGAGAGAGAGAGACATAGAGAGAGAGAGTTCTTGACACACTATGTAACCCGCATATAATGTAGAGAGAGAGAAGCTGTATAAATAATCAGATAGCTTGTTAATCAACGTGTGTCAAACTCCCAGGACTGCATTTTGGAATTTGTATGTTGCGCTCATGGCTCACCTTTGAGAAAGAACATTGCCACACTCAATGCTATGTGCCGGTGAGAGCTGTGTCATGAGAGAGTATGGTATGCCATATTGCTGTCACTCCCAGCAGTGTGGTGGTGGTGATGGTATGTGGGTATGTCCTGCTATGTGGATGGAGGGGGTGGGGGGGGGGGGGGTGAGAGGGGGGGGATGACTGACTGACTATGTTAGAGGTTGATGATGACATTCGCAACTGTTAGACCTCAGCCTTTGAAGAGGAAACCCGTGTGGACATGTGGTGTCACTCGTCATAGCTACGTGGTAGGTATAGCCCACATATCCTTAGCGCTCTGGAAGCAGAGAGGGTACATAAAACTGTCATTCTTTAAGAAAAAATAATGTCTACTTTCACACACAAACCCACTGCCAGCTGTTACCTCCCTTTCCCCTCCTTCTCCCCCTCCAATCTTAAGACCCTGCTCTCTCATCACTTCCTGCCCATGTAGGGGGAGAACTAATGGACGTCATTGATATCCTCTCAGGTATATCCTCCCCCCTCCCTTCACAACATAACATACACTCCTCCTCTTCCTCTTCCTCCCTACATGACTGCATACCGACCACTTAGCTTCCAACCCCAACATGTCACTCTCTCAAGTGACGCCTGACCGGATGCCACGCGTCATAACATCCGGGAAATTCCCCTCCAAAACACTCTGCGACGGTAACGACGCGCTGCGACGGCAACGATGCGCCACGACGGCAACGACGCGCACCACCTGGCACCCATCAACATAACTTACTCTCTTTCCTGACCACATACCCAAACACAACACGCTCACACGCGTCCGAAACACGCCAAAACTTCCGGGAAAATCCCCAAAAACCCTGTGTGACGACGACGACGCGCTGCGACTACGACGTCGCGCCTCACCTGCTCAGATGGCACTCAAGAGTGCCACCTGGGGCAGCTGGTGCGCGTCGCCGTAGTCACATATTTCACTACTCGCCTGGCGTTCCGCGAGCGCTATGTCATGGGTTCGTATCCTGGCCGGGGAGGATTTACTGGGCGCAATTCCTTAACTGTAGCCTCTGTTTAACTCAACAGTAAAATGTGTACTTGGTTGTAAAAACGATTCTTCGCGGAGGGGATCGTATTCCAGGGACCTGCCCGAAACGCTACGCGTACTAGTGGCTCTACAAGAATGTAACAACTCTTGTATATATCTCAAAAAAAAAAAAAAAAAAACAAACATTAAGGGGCCCCATAGGGTCACATAAGGAGCCGCCTCGAGGCACATAAAGTGACGCCTAGAGGCACATATAGGGACACCTAGATGCCCTTAAAGGGGCGCCTTAAGGCACATAAAATGGCTGCCTAGAGACCCAAAATATAAAATGGTAGCCTTTAGGCCCATAAAAGGCCGCCTGAGAGCACATAAAATGGTCGCCTAGAAGCCAAAAAAGGGCCGCCTAGAGGCAAATAAAATGGGCGCCTTGAGGTGCATAAAGGGCCGCTTAGGGGTACATAAAGGGGCCGCCTAGAGGTGCCTAAAATGACCGCCTAGAGGTACATAAAGGGGCCGCCTAGAGGTGCCTAAAATGACCGCCAAGAGGCACATAAAATGGCCGCCTCGATGCCCAAAAAAGGGCCGCATAGAGGTGCACAAAGGAGCCGCCTAAAGGCACATAAAGGAGCCGCCAAGAGGCACATAAAAGGGCCGACTAGAGGCACATAAAGGGCCGCCTAGAGGCACATAAAGGGCCGCCTAGAGGCACATAAAAAGGCCGTCTGAAGGTGAATAAAGGGGACGCCTAGAGGACCAAAGAATGGCCGCCTAGAGGACCAAGAATGGCCGCCTAGAGGACCAAAGAAGGGCCGCCTAGAGGTACATAATGGGGCAGCTTAGAGGCACATAAAGGGCCGCTTAGAGGCACATAAAGGAGCCGCCTAGAGGCACATAAAAGGAGCCGCCTAGAGGCACATAATGGGGCAACATAGAGGCACATAAAGAGTCGCCTAGAGGCACATAAAGGAGCCGCCTAGAGGCGCATAATAAGGCCGCCTAGAGGCACATAAAGGGCCGCCTAGAGGTACATAAAGGTGCCGTCAAGAGGTGCATAAAGGGCCACCTAGAGATACACATAAAGAGGCCGCCTAGAGGCACATAAAGGTGCCGCCTAGAGGCACATAAATGGGCCGTCTAGAGGTACATAAAGGGGCCGCCTAGAGGTACATAAAGGTGCCGCCTAGAGGTACATAAAGAGTCCGCCTGGAGGCACATAAAGGGCCGCCTAGAGGTAAATAAAGGGGCCGCCTAGAGGTACATAAAGGGGCCGCCTAGAGGTACATAAAGGGGCCGCCTAGAGGCACATAAAGGGGCTGTCTAGAGGTACATAAAGGGGCCGCCTAGAGGTACATAAAGGTGCCGCCTAGAGGTACATAAAGAGTCCGCCTGGAGGCACATAAAGGGCCGCCTAGAGGTAAATAAAGGGGCCGCCTAGAGGTACATAAAGGGGCCGCCAAGAGGTACATAAAGGGGCCGCCTAGAGGCACATAAAGGGGCTGTCTAGAGGTACATAAAGGGGCCGCCTAGAGGTACATAAAGGTGCCGCCTGGAGGTACATAAAGAGTCCGCCTGGAGGCACATAAAGGGCCGCCTAGAGGTAAATAAAGGGGCCGCCTAGAGGTACATAAAGGGGCCGCCTAGAGGTACATAAAGGGGCCGCCTAGAGGTACATAAAAGGGCCGCCTAGAGGTACATAAAGGGTCGCCTAGAGGCACATAAGGGGGCCGCCTAGAGGTACATAAAGAGGCCTCATAGAGGTATATAAAGGGCCGCCTAGAGGCACATAAAGGGGCCGCTTAGAGGTTCATAAAGGCCGGACTAGAGGTACATAAAGGGGCCGCCTAGAGGCACATAAGGGGCCGCCTAGAGGTACATAAAGGGCCGTCTAGAGGTACATAAAAGGGCCGCCTAGAGGCACATAAAGGGGCCGCCTAGAGGCATATAATGGGGCCGGCAAGAGGTAAATAAAGGGGCCGCCTAAAGGTATATAAAGAGCCGCCTAGAGGCACATAAAGAGCCGCCTAGAGGCACATAAAGGGCCGCCTAGAGGCACATAAAGAGCCGCCTAGAGGTACATAAAAGGGCCGCTTTGAGGTACATAAAGGGCCGCCTAGAGGTACATAAAGGGCCGCCTAGAGGTACATAAAGGGGCCGCCTAGAGGTACATAAAGGGCCGCCTAGGGGCACGTAAAGGGGCCGCCTATAGGTACATAAATGGGCCGGCAAGAGGCACATAAAGGGCCGCCTAGAGGTAAATAAAGGGGCCGCCTAGAGGTACATAAAGGGGCCGCCTAGAGGTACATAAAGGGCCGCCTAGAGGTACATAAAGGGGCCGCCTAGAGTGACATAAATGGGCCGCCTAGAGGTAAATAAAGAGGACACCTAGAGGTACATAAAGGTGCCGACTAGAGGTACATAAAAGGACCGCCTAGAAAGCACATAAAGAGGTCGCCTAAAGGTATATAAAGAGCCGCCTAGAGGCACATAAAGAGCCGCCTAGAGGCACATAAAGGGCCGCCTAGAGGCACATAAAGGGCCGCCTAGAGGTACATAAAAGGGCCGCTTTGAGGTACATAAAGGGCCGCCTAGAGGTACATAAAGGGCCCCTTAGAGGTACATAAAGGGACGCCTGGAGGTTCATAAAGGGACGCCTGGAGGTACATAAAGGGGCCGCCTAGAGGCACATAAAGGCCCGCCAGGAGGCACATAAAGGGCCGCCTATAGGCACCTAAAGGGGCCCCCTAGAGGCACATAAAGGGCCCGCTAGAGATACATAATGGGTCGCCTGGAGGTACATAAAGGGGCCGCCTAGAGGTACATAAAGGGCCGCCTGGAGGCACATAAAATGGCCGCCTAGAGGCCCAAAAAAGGGGCCCCCTAGAGGCACATAAATTGACCGCCTGTAGGCCCATAAAAGGGCCGCCATGTAGGACACAAAATGTCCGCTTTGAAGCCCATAAAACGACAGCCTAGAGGGACATAAAATGGCCGCCTTAAGGCCCATAAATTACCGCCTGAAAGCACATAAAATGGCCGCAAGGAGGCCCAAAAAAGGGCCGTCTAGAGGCAAATAAGCTGGCCGTCTAGAGGCACATAAAATGGCCGCCTAGAGGTACATAGAGGGGTCCGCCTAGAGGTGCATAAAAGAGCAGCCTAGAGATGCATAAAAGGCCTCCAAGAGGCATATAAAGGAGCCGCCTAAAGGCATAAAAAAAGGCCGCCTAAAGGTGCATAAACTGCCGCCTAGAGGCACAAAAAGGGCCGCCTAGAGCAACATAAAGGGGCGGCCATGAGTCACTTAAAGGAGCCGCCTAGAGGTATATAAAGCGCCGCCTAGAGGTACATAAAGGGCTGCCTAGAGGTATATAAAGGGGCAGCCTAGAGGTACATAAAGGGCAGCCTAGAGGTGCATAAAGGGACCGCCTAGTGTCACATAAAGGGCCGCCTAGAGGTGCATGAAGGGCCGCGTAAAGACACAAAAAGGGCCTGGTTGATACCTGGTTACCTGGTTAATGGGGTTCTGGGAGTTCTTATACTCCCCAAGCCAGGCCCGAGGCCAGGCTCGATTTGTGAGAGTCTGGTCCACCTGGCTGTTGCTTGGAGCGAACCGCAGGCCCACATACTCACCACAGCCCGACTGATCCGGAACTTCTCTTAGAAAACCGTCCAGTTTTCTCTTGAAAATGTCCACGGTTGTTCCGGCAATATTTCTTATAGTCGCTGGGAGGACGTTGA
>NC_091195.1:5231415-5248915 GCF_040958095.1 Procambarus clarkii | reverse complement strand
GCCTAGAGGCACATAAAGGGCCGCCTAGAGGTACATAAAGGGCCGCCTAGAGGTACATAAAGGGCCGCCTAGAGGTACATAAAGGGCCGCCAAGAGGCACATAAAGGGCCGCCTAGAGGCACATAAAGGGCCGCCTAGAGGTACATAAAGGGCCGCCTAGAGGTACATAAAGGGCCGCCTAGAGGCACATAAAGGGCCGCCTAGAAGCACATAAAAGGCCGCCTAGAGGCACATAAAAGGCCGCCTTGAGGTACATAAAGGGCCGCCTAGAGGTACATAAAGGGCCGCCTAGAGGCACATAAAGGGCCGCCTAGAGGCACATAAAAGGCCGCCTTGAGGTACATAAAGGGCCGCCTAGAGGTACATAAAGGGCCGCCAAGAGGCACATAAAGGGCCGCCTAGAGGTACATAAAGGGCCGCCAAGAGGCACATAAAGGGCCGCCTAGAGGCACATAAAGGGCCGCCTAGAGGCACATAAAAGGCCGCCTTGAGGTACATAAAGGGCCGCCTAGAGGTACATATAGGGCCGCCTAGAGGTACATAAAGGGCCGCCAAGAGGCACATAAAGGGCCGCCTAGAGGCACATAAAGGGCCGCCTAGAGGCACATAAAAGGCCGCCTTGAGGTACATAAAGGGCCGCCTAGAGGTACATAAAGGGCCGCCTAGAGGCACATAAAGGCCGCCTTGAGGTACATAAAGGGTCGCCTAGAGGTACATAAAGGGCCGCCTAGAGGTACATAAAGGGCCGCCTTGAGGTACATAAAGGGCCGCCTAGAGGCACATAAAGGAGCCGCCAAGAGGTACATAAAGGCCGCCTAGAGGTGCATAAAAGGCCGCCTAGAGGTACATAAAGGGCCGCCTAGAGGCACATAAAAGGCCGCCTAGAGGCACATAAAGAGGCCGCCTAGAGGTACATAAAGGGCCACCTAGAGGCACATAAAGGGGCCACCTAGAGGCACATAAAAGGGCCGCCTAGAGGCACATAAAGGGGCCGCCTAGAGGCACATAAAGGTGCCGCCTACAGGTACATAAAGGGGCCACTTAGAGGTACATAAAGGGACCTCCTAAATGCAGATAAAGGGCTGCCTAGAGGTACATAAAGGGGCCGCCTAGAGGTACATAAAGGGGCCTCCTAGAGGTACATAAAGAGGCCGCCTAGAGGTACATAAAGAGGCCGTCTAAATGCACATAAAGGGCTGCCTAGAGGTACATAAAGGGGCCAGCTAGAGGTACATAAAGGGACCTCCTAAATGCACATAAAAGGCTGCCTAGAGGTACATAAAGTGGCCGCCTAGAGGCACATAAATTGCAGCCTAGAGGCACATAAATTGCAGCCTAGAGGCACATAAAGGGGCGCCTAGAGGCACATAAAGGGGCCGCCTAGAGGTACATAAAGGGCCACCTACAGGCACATAAAGGGCCGTCTAGAGGCACATAAAGGGAAGCCTAGAGGCACTTAAAGGGGCGCCTGGAGGCACATAAAGGGCAGCCTAGAGGCACATAAAGGGGCGCCTGGAGGCACATAAAGGGAAGCTTAGAGGCACATAAAGGGGCCGCCTAGAGGCACATAAAGGGGCGCCTAGAGGCACATAAAGGGGCCGCCTAGAGGCACATAAAGGGGCGCCTGGAGGCACATAAAGGGCTGCCTAGAGGCACATAAAGGGCCGTCTAGAGGCACATAAAGGGCAGCCTAGTGGCACACAAAGGGGCCGCCTAGAGGCACATAAAGGGGCCGCCTAGAGGCACATAAAGGGGCCGCCTAAAGGTACATAAAGGGCCACCTAGAGGCACATAAAGGGGCCACCTAGAGGCACATAAAGGACAGCCTAGAGGTACACAAAGGGGCCTCCTAGAGGCATATAAAGGGGCCGCCAAGAGGCACATAAAAGGGCCGTTTAGAGGTACATAAAGGGCCGCCTAGAGGCACATAAAGGGGCCGCCTAGAGGCACATAAAAGAGCGGCATAGAGGTACATAAAGGGCCGCCTAGAGGCACATAAAGGGGCCGCCTAGAGGCACATAAAAGAGCGGCATAGAGGTACATAAAGGGCCGCCTAGAGGCACATAAAGGGGCCGCCTAGAGGCACATAAAAGGGCGGCATAGAGGTACATAAAGGGCCGCCTAGAGGCACATAAAGGGGCCGCTTAGAAGCACATAAAGAGACCTCCTAAATGCACATAAAGGGCTGCCTAGAGGTACATAAAGGGGCCACCTAGAGGTACATATAGGGACCTCCTAATTGCACATAAAGGGCTGCCTAGAGGCACATAAAGGGGCCGCCTAGAGGTACATAAACGGGCCTCCTAGAGGTACATAAAGGGGCCACCTAGAGGTACATATAGGGACCTCCTAAATGCACATAAAGGGCAGCCTAGAGGTACATAAAGGGGCCACCTAGAGGTACATAAAGGGACCTCCTAAATGCACATAAAGGGCTGCCTAGAGGTACATAAAGGGGCCTTCTAGAGGTACATAAAGAGGCCACCTAGAGGTACATAAAGAGGACACCTTGAGGTACATAAAGGGACCTCCTAGAGGAACATAAAGAGGCCGTCTAAATGCACATAAAGAGCTGCCTAGAGGTACATAAAGGGGCCAGCTATAGGTACATAAAGGGACCTCCTAAATGCACATAAAAGGCTGCCTAGAGGTACATAAAGGGGCCGCCTAGAGGCACATAAAGGGCCACCTAGAGGCACATAAAGGGGCGCCTGGAGGCACATAAAGGGCAGCCTAGAGGCACATAAAGGGGCCGCCTAGAGGCACATAAAGGGGCCGCCTAGAGGCACATAAAGAGACGTCTAGAGGCACATAAAGGGCCGCCTAGAGGCACATAAAGGGCCGTCTAGAGGCACATAAAGGACAGCCTAGAGGCACATAAAGTGCCGTCTAGAGGCACATAAAGGGCCGCCTAGAGGCACATAAAGAGACGTCTAGAGGCACATAAAGGGCCGCCTAGAGGCACATAAAGGGCCGTCTAGAGGCACATAAAGGACAGCCTAGAGGCACATAAAGGGCCGTCTAGAGGCACAAAAAGGGCCGTCTAGAGGCACAAAAAGGGCCGCCTAGAGTCACATAAAGGGCCGTCTAGAGGCACAAAAAGGGCCGCCTAGAGGCACATAAAGGGTCGCCTAGAGGCACATAAAGGGCCGCCTAGAGGCACATAAAGGGGCCGCCTAGAGGCACATAAAGGGGCCGCCTAGAGGCACATAAAGGGGCGCCTAGAGGCACATAAAGGGCCGCCTAGAGGCACATAAAGGGCCGCCTAGAGGCACATAAAGGGGCGCCTAGAGGTACATAAAGGGTCGCCTAGAGGCACATAAAGGGCCGCCTAGAGGCACATAAAGGGGCCGCCTAGAGGCACATAAAGGGGCCGCCTAGAGGCACATAAAGGGGCGCCTAGAGGCACATTAAGGGTTGCCTAGACGCACATAAAGGGCCGCCTAGACGCACATAAAGGGGCGCCTAGAGGCACATAAAGGGGCCGCCTAGAGGCACATAAAGGGGCCGCCTAGAGGCACATAAAGGGCCGCCTAGAAATACATAAAGGGGCCGCCTAGAGGCACATAAAGGGCCGCCTAGAGGCACATAAAGGGGCCGCCTAGAGGCACATAAAGGGGCCGCCTAGAGGCACATAAAGGGCTGCCTAGAGGCACATAAAGGGCCGCCTAGAGGCACATAAAGGGGCCGCCTAGAGGCACATAAAGGGTCGCCTGGAAGCACATAAAGGGCTGCCTAGACGCACATAAAGGGCCGCCTAGAGGCACATAAAGGGGCGCCTAGAGACACATAAAGGGGCCGCCTGGAGGCACATAAAGGGGCCGCCTAGAGGCACATAAAGGGCCGCCTAGAGGCACATAAAGGGCCGCCTAGAGGCACATAAAGGGCCGCCTAGAGGTACATAAAGGGCCGCCTAAAGGCACATAAAGGGGCCGCCTAGAGGTACATAAAGGGCCGCCTAGTGGCACATAAAGGGCCGCCTAGAGGCACATAAAGGGCCGCCTAGAGGCACATAAAGGGCCGCCTAGAGGTACATAAAGGGCCGCCTAGAGGCACATAAAGGGGCCGCCTAGAGGCACATAAAGGGGCCGCCTAGAGGCACATAAAGGGGCCGCCTAGAGGAACATAAAGGGCCGCCTAGAGGCACATAAAGGGCCGCCTAGAGGCACATAAAGGGGCCGCCTAGAGGCACATATAGGGCCGCCTAGAGGCACATAAAGGGCCGCCTATAGGCACATAAAGGGCCGCCTAGAGGTACATAAAGGGCCGCCTAGAGGCACATAAAGGGGCCGCCTAGAGGTACATAAAGGGACGCCTAGAGGCACATAAAGGGCCGCCTAGAGGCACATAAAGGGCCGCCTGGAGGCACATAAAGGGCCGCCTAGAGGCACATAAAGGGCCACCTAGAGGCACATAAAGGGGCCGCCTAGAGGCACATAAAGGGCCGCCTAGAGGTACATAAAGGGCCGCCTGGAGGCACATAAAGGACCGCCTAGAGGCACATAAAGGGCCGCCTAGAGGCACATAAAGGGCCGCCTAGAGGCACATAAAGGGCCACCTAGAGGCACATAAAGGGGCCGCCTAGAGGCACATAAAGGACGAATAAGACAATGTGAATTTAGTTTTTCTTAATCTCTCTTCATAAAGGAGGTTTCTAATTCCTGTTATTGATTGTTATTATTCTCTGAACAAGACCAAGTGAACTTATGTTCATTATGTAATACAGAGACCAACAATGAACAGTATAATCCAACTGGGGCTCAACAAGGGCAGGAGCAAGGTGAACAATTCTATTAGATATATTGGTGCTACAACATCTAGAAATATATCCCAGAATACTCTTACCTTTATTCAATATATTTATGTACTAAACTGAAACTTCCAGTCTTTCAAGTAACTTGAATAACCTGTCTTCCTTCTGAACTAGCAACAGTCTTCCTCCTGAACTAGCAACAGTCTTCCTTCTGAACTAGCACCAGTCTTCCTTCTGAACTAGCAACAGTCTTCCTTCTGAACTAGCAACAGTCTTCCTTCTGAACTAGCAACAGTCTTCCTTCTGAACTAGCAACAGTCTTCCTTCTGAACTAGCAACAGTCTTCCTTCTGAACTAGCAACAGTCATCCTTCTGAACTAGCAACAGTCTTCCGTCTGAACTAGCAACAGTCTTCCTTCTGAACTAGCAACAGTCTTCCTTCTGTACTAGCAACAGTCTTCCGTCTGAACCGGCAACAGTCTTCCTTCTGAACTAGCAACAGTCTTCCTCCTGAACTAGCAACAGTCTTCCTTCTGAACTAGCAACAGTCTTCCTCCTGAACTAGCAACAGTCTTCCTTCTGAACTAGCAACAGTCTTCCTTCTGAACTAGCAACAGTCTTCCTTCTGAACTAGCAACAGTCTTCCATCTGAACTAGCAACAGTCTTCCTTCTGAACTAGCAACAGTCTTCCTCCTGAACTAGCAACAGTCCTCCTTCTGAACTAGCAACAGTCTTCCTTCTGAAATAGCAGAAGAGAGAGAGAGAGAGAGAGAGAGAGAGAGAGAGAGAGAGAGAGAGAGAGAGAGAGAGAGAGAGAGAGAGAGAGAGAGAGAGAGAGAGAGAGAGAGAGAGAGAGAGAGAGAGAGAGAGAGAGAGAGAGAGAGATACCTTGAGGATACCTTGAGGTGCTTCAGGGGCTTAGCGTCCCCGAGGCCCGGTCGTCGACCAGGCCTCCTGGTTGTTGGACTGATCAACCAGGCTGTTGGACACGACTGCTCGCAGCCTGACGTATGAGTCACAGCCTGGTTGCCACTAATATGCACACCGTTTCATACAAGATGTGGGAAAAACACTTAAAAACTAAGACTTAAGACTAAATGAACTGAAGTAGATGAAAGTAGAACTAAGTGAACTGAAGTAGATGAAAGAATTACCATAATTACATGTCGAATTAACAACAATTATTGCAACAGACGAGCGGATAGTCATTTTGAGTAAATAAACTGACGGACTACAATTTTCTTAAGTTTATACATGTCAGATATTAGCAGTTTTACAAGTTAGTCATTAATGATGTTTGATAATAGGAAGACAGTGGTTGACATTTAGGAGGTAAGGAATGTTACATGGAGTCGATTAGGTAGTACTTAGTGCTTCTCTTAAACTGGTTGAGAGATGGACAGTCTTTGACGTGATTGGAAAGGTCATTCCACATTCTGGGTCCCTTGATTTGCATAGCGTTTCTAGTTTGGTTAAGTCTCAATCTTGAATTATGAAATAGATATTTGTTTCTAGTGTGGTGCCCCCAAGAGTTCTGTTACAACCCTTTAGGAAGCGTTTAAGGTCAGGATTGGCATTACAGTTCAGAGTTTAATATATATAGAGTACACATGAGAGGATGTGCAGTGACATAATATCTAACAAATTAAAAATTTAAATAAATGTCCGAGTGCTGTCTAGAGCCAGAGTTTGTTATTGTTCTAATAGCTAATTTATATGGAGTAATTAGAGGACGAAGATAATTTTGGGTAATAGAACCTCAAGCACATATACCATAGCTGAGATAAGGATAGATAAGAGAGTAATAGAGCGTTACCAAGCAAGGCCGAGGTACATAATATCTGATTTTAGAAAGAATGCCAACTGTTTTAGAAACTTTTTTCGTTATATTTTGAATCTGGTCCTGGAAAAAAATCAGCTTGTTATCAATGAGAACACCAACAAGTTGAATTTCCAGGGTGGTCGTCACCCGGTGATGTTTGGTGAGATGTGGAGCTGCTTGTCGGCCCATCCACTTTAAGGCCCACTATAAATATACAGAATAAGGCCATTGCTACCCTGCCGCCAACACTCACATCCACATCTCACCAAACATCACCAAGAACAGAAAACGGGACATCACCTCAGTTTCCTGAGCCGCAACAATCTTCTTGTACATCAGTTTTTGTCCTTTAGGAGAAGTATACGTCAGAATGTGACGTGCTATAACGAGAACGGGATGGGTGAAGGGTAGGGAAGGTGGTGAAGGGTAGGGAAGGTGGTGAAGGGTGGGGAAGGTGTTGAAGGGTAGGGAAGATGGTGAAGGGTAGGGAAGGTGGTGAAGGGTAGGGAAGGTGGTGAAAGATAGGGAAGGTGGTGAAGGATAGGGAAGGTGTTGAAGGGTAGGGAAGGTGGTGAAGGGTAGACAAGGTGGTGAAGGGTAGGGAAGGTGGTGAAGGGTAGGGAAGGTGTTGATGGGTAGGGAAGGTGGTGAGGGGTAGGGAAGGTGGTGAAGGTTGGGGAAGGTGGTGAAGGGTGGGGAAGGTGGTAAAGGGTAGGGAAGAGGGTGAAGGGTAGGGAAGGTGGTGAAGGGTAGGGAAGGTGGTGAAGGATAGGGAAGGTGGTGAAGGATAGGGAAGGTGGTGAGGGGTAGGGAAGAGGGTGAAGGGTTGGGAAGGTGGTGAAGGGTAGGGAAGGTGGTGAAGGGTAGGGAAGGTGGTGAAGGGTAGGGAAAGTGGTGAAGGGTAGGGAAGGTGGTGAAGGATAGGAAAGGTGTTGAAGGGTAGGGAAGGTGGTGAAGGGTAGGGAAGGTGGTGAAGGGTAGGGGTAGGTGGTGAAGGGTAGGGAAGGTGGTGAATTGTAGGGAAGGTGGTGAAGGGTAGGGAAGGTGGTGAAGGGTAGGGGTAGGTGGTGAAGGGTAGGGAAGGTGGTGAAGGGTAGGGAAGGTGGTGAAGGGTAGGGAAGGTGGTGAAGGGTAGGGAAGGTGGTGAATTGTAGGGAAGGTGGTGAAGGGTAGGGAAGGTGGTGAAGGGTAGGGGTAGGTGGTGAAGGGTAGGGAAGGTAGTGAAGGGTAGGGAAGGTGGTGAAGGGTAGGGAAGGTGTTGATGGGTAGGGAAGGTGTTGATGGGTAGGGAAGGTGGTGAAGGGTAGGGAAGGTGGTGAAGGGTAGGGAAGGTGGTGAAGGGTAGGGTAGGTGGTGAAGGGTAGGGAAGGTGGTGAAGATTGGGGAAGGTGGTGAAGGGTAGGGAAGGTGGTGAAGGGTAGGGAAGGTGGTGAAGGGTAGGGAAGGTGGTGGAGGGTAGGGAAGGTGGTGGAGGGTAGGGAAGGTGGTGAAGGGTAGGGAAGGTGGTGAAGGGTTGGGAAGGTGGTGAAGGGTAGGGAAGGTGGTGAAGGGTAGGGAAGGTGGTGAAGGGTAGGGAGGTGGTGAAGGTTAGGGAAGGTGGTGAAGAGTGGGGAAGGTGGTGAAGGGTTGGGAAGGTGGTGAAGGGTAGGGAAGGTGGTGGAGGGTAGGGAAGGTGGTGAAGGGTAGGGAAGGTGGTGAAGAGTGGGGAAGGTGGTGAAGTGTAGAGAAGGTGATGATGGGTAGGGAAGGTGGTGAAGGGTAGGGAAGGTGGTGAAGGTTAGAGAAGGTGATGATGGGTAGGGAAGGTGTTGATAGGTAGGGAAGGTGTTGATGGGTAGGGAAGGTGGTGAAGGGTAGGAAAGGTGGTGAAGGGTAGGGAAGGTGTTGATAGGTAGGGAAGGTGTTGAAAGGTAGAGAAGGTGGTGAAGGGTAGGGAAGGTGGTGAAGGGTAGGGAAGGTGTTGAAGGGTATGGAAGGTGGTGAAGGGTAGACAAGGTGGTGAAGGGTAGGGAAGGTGGTGAAGGGTAGGGAAGGTGTTGATCGGTAGGGAAGGTGTTGATGGATAGGGATGTTGATGAAGGGTAGGGAAGGTGGTGGAGGGTAGGGAAGGTGGTAAAGGGTAGGGAAGGTGGTGAAAGGTAGGAAAGGTGGTGATTGGTAGGGAAGGTGGTGAAGGGTAGGGAAGGTGGTGAAGGGTAGGGAAGGTGGTGAAGGGTAGGGAAGGTGGTGAAGGGTCGGGAAGGTGGTAAAGGGTAGGGAAGGTGGTGAAGGGTAGGGAAGGTGGTGAAGGGTAGGGAAGATGGTGAAGGGTAGAGAAGGTGATGAAGGGTAGAGAAGGTGGTGAAAGGTAAGGAAGGTGGTGAAGAGTAAGGAAGGGGATGAAGGAGAAGGGAACGCGATGAAAAGTTAGGAAAGGGGTAAAGGGTAGGGAGGATGGGCATCCTGGTGACGCCTGCGGTGACGAGCAGCGTCTCTCTCACTATCAGCCACAACACCGCTGATGATACAAACACACCACTGTCACAGGGCCCACATTGTCTCCTCTGAGGAGACACCACTGTCACAGGGGCCACATTGTCTCCTCTGAGGAGACACCACTGTCACAGGGCCCACATTGTCTCCTCTGAGGAGACACCACTGTCACAGGGCCCACATTGTCTCCTCTGAGGAGACACCACTGTCACAGGGGCCACATTGTCTCCTCTGAGGAGACACCACTGTCACAGGGGCCCACATTGTCTCCTCTGAGGAGACACCACTGTCACCGGGGCTACATTGTCTCCTCTGAGGAGACACTACTGTCACAGGGCCCACATTGTCTCCTCTGAGGAGACACCACTGTCACAGGGGCCCACATTGTCTCCTCTGAGGAGACACCACTGTCACAGGGGCTACATTGTTTCCTCTGAGGAGACACCACTGTCACAGGGCCCACATTGTCTCCTCTGAGGAGACACCACTGTCACAGGGCCCACATTGTCTCCTCTGAGGAGACACCACTGTCACAGGGGCCCACATTGTCTCCTCTGAGGAGACACCACTGTCACAGGGGCCACATTGTCTCCTCTGGGGAGACACCACTGTCACAGGGCCCACATTGTCTCCTCTGAGGAGACACCACTGTCACAGGGGCCACATTGTCTCCTCTGAGGAGACACCACTGTCACAGGGCCCACATTGTCTCCTCTGAGGAGACACCACTGTCACAGGGCCCACATTGTCTCCTCTGAGGAGACACCACTGTCACAGGGGCCACATTGTCTCCTCTGAGGAGACACCACTGTCACATGGGCCACATTGTCTCCTCTGAGGAGACACCACTGTCACAGGGGCCCACATTGTCTCCTCTGAGGAGACACCACTGTCACAGGGGCCACATTGTCTCCTCTGAGGAGACACCACTGTCACAGGGGCCCACATTGTCTCCTCTGAGGAGACACCACTGTCACAGGGTCCACATTGTCTCCTCTGAGGAGACACCACTGTCACAGGGCCCACATTGTCTCCTCTGAGGAGACACCACTGTCACAGGGGCCCACATTGTCTCCTCTGAGGAGACACCACTGTCACAGGGTCCACATTGTCTCCTCTGAGGAGACACCACTGTCACAGGGCCCACATTGTCTCCTCTGAGGAGACACCACTGTCACAGGGGCCCACATTGTCTCCTCTGAGGAGACACCACTGTCACAGGGGCCACATTTGTATAACGGTGGTATTGCCTCCTCTGATGGGGGGGGGGGAGGATGTAGGCGTTTTCCTGGACAGTAAACATCATAGAAAAGTTAGCAGATTAGAGGCCCTCGAGTATCAGGACCCAATCACTGGTTACTGTGAGGTTGTCAGGATATCATCACCAGGACACCTGCTAGTACTGGGACACAATCACTGGTTACTGTGAGTGTGTCAGGATATCATCACCGGGACACCTGCTAGTACCGGGACACAGTCACTGGTTACTGTGAGTGTGTCAGGATATCATCACCAGGACACCTGCTAGTACCGGGACACAGTCACTGGTTACTGTGAGTGTGTCAGGATATCATCACCAGGACACCTGCTAGTACTGGGTCACAATCACTGGTTACTGTGAGTGTGTCAGGATATCATCACCGGGACACCTGCTAGTACCGGGACACAATCACTGGTTACTGTGAGTGTGTCAGGATAGCGAACATTGGACTCTGAAAGACTTCTGTAACGTGAGCGGGAGAAGCCAGCGGCCTTGAAGTAGTGCCAAGGATTCAGGAGAGTGGGACTAAACACTTCGCGCTCCCTGGAGTAAACTGTCTACTTTCTGGGTGTGGGCTGTTCGTTTTGGGTGACCGCGCGGCGACACTAAATTGTTTATAATCTTTTCGGTCTGCTCACCTTAATATTCCATGTATGTATTTAAATTTGGTATCAATTTGTTCACAAGAGAATGCTCTAGAGGAATATATATGTAAAATTTCACCAAACTCGACATGAGACCCGCACCAAATAAAAAACTATGGCGATCGTTAGCTGGGAGCGTCAAACCGCGCTGAAATGTTTATGATCTTTTCATGTTTGTCAACCCCGGAATTGTTCTATGTCGTTAATTTTGATATCACTGTGACCGCAATAAAATTCCCTACACGGACATATGCATATAAATGTAGAATCATGATCGCGACCCACCCGCAAGAGTGTGGGAAGTGGCTGAAGTGTTACCTCTTACCACATACCTGACTGCAGATAGGCGAAACACCTATTGAAAAGTGTAAATACTTTTCACTGTCCTGACCTTAATTTTCGTAGTATGTACTTAATTTTTGTACCAATGTCTTCGCAATAGAATGTCCTAGAAGAACATATGTATAAAATGTCACACAAGGATGCGTTAGACCGGCACCAAATCAAAAACTACGTTGATTACACTGGTCGTGTCAACAATACAATGGTCTTACCACGTAGATGCCGTTCTCCCAAATAGGCTATGAGGCTGTTAAAAAAACGAAAATTTAATGGCAAACATTTTTATACTATCCCCAAGTCGATCGGATATGAATTGGATTTTATAGAAATATTTTTTTCAAATGCCGCTTGAGGTGCATTCAAGAGAAAAAAAATATGTCGTGCTCAAGCGACATATGGGTGCGAAAGTGCTAAATTGAGTGCAATCTAAAGGCGCTCATTTTGAAACCATTACCAGATTGATCGGATAAAATTTAAATTTTTAACAAATATTTTAATGAACGACTCCGGACGTTGTCGCTAAAGCGGGAAAGTGCTCTAGCGACAACTAATTAATCTCTGTACTACTCCTAAGAGCCGTGATTAAGCTCTGTACAATCCAAAGAGCCGTGATTAAGCTCTGTACTATCCTAAGAGCCGTGATTAAGCTCTGTACTAATCCTAAGAGCAGTGATTAAGCTCTATACTATCCTAAGAGCCGTGATTAAGCTCTATACTATCCTAAGAGCCGTGATTAAGCTCTGTACTATCCTAAGAGCCGTGATTAAGCTCTGTACTATCCTAAGAGCCGTGATTAAGCTCTGTACTATCCTAAGAGCCGTGATTAAGCTCTGTACTCTCCTAAGAGCCGTGATTAAGAAGTCAGTGTTTACCATGCGGGTTGAGTGTACCGGGGGAGGGGGACAACACCTGTGTGTTCGTACAGTTGTGTACATCTCTGTGTGTGTGTGTGTCAGCACGGGAGACAGGTGTACCGGGGTGTGTGTGTGTCAGCACGGGTGACAGGTGTACCGGGGTGTGTGTGTGTGTCAGCACGGGTGACAGGTGTACCAGGGTGTGTGTGTGTGTCAGCACGGGTGACAGGTGTACCGGGGTGTGTGTGTGTCAGCACGGGTGACAGGTGTACCGGGGTGTGTGTGTGTGTCAGCACGTGTGACAGGTACTCACCTAGTTGTACTCACCTAGTTGTGCTTGCGGGGGTTGAGCTCTGGCTCTTTGGTCCCGCCTCTCAACTGTCAATCAACAGGTGTACAGATTCCTGAGCCTATTGGGCTTTATCATATCTACACTTGAAACTGTGTATGGAGTCAGCCTCCACCACATCACTGCATAATGCATTCCATTTGTCAACCACTCTGACACTAAAAAAGTTCTTTCTAATATCTCTGTGGCTCATTTGGGCACTCAGTTTCCACCTGTGTCCCCTTGTGCGCGTTTCTCTTGTGTTAAATTTCCTGTCTTTATCTACCCTATCAATTCTCTTCAGAATCTTAAATGTGGTGATCATGTCCCCCCTAACTCTTCTGTCTTCCAGCGAAGTGTGGATTAATTCTTGTTGTCTCTCCTTGTAGCTCATACCTCTCAGCTCAGGTACTAGTCTGGTAACAAACCTTTGAACGTTTTCCAGTTTAGTCTTATCTTAGACTAGATATGGACTCCATGCTGGGGCTTCATACTCCAGGATTGGCCTGACATATGTGGTATACAAAGTTCTGAATGATTTTTTATACAAGTTTCTGAATGCCGTTCGTATGTTGGCCAGCCTGGCATATGCCGCTGATATTAGCCTCTTCATATGTGCTGCAGGAGACAGGTCTGGCGTGATATCAACCCCCAAGTCTTTTTCCTTCACTGACTCCTGAAGAATTTCCTCTCCCAGATGATACCGTGTATCTGGCTTCCTGCTCCCTACACCTATCTTCATTACATTACATATGGTTGGGTAGGGGCCCCACGAGCATAGGTTCCCCACGAGCATAGGTGCCCCACGAGCATAGGTGCCCCACGAGCATAGGGGCCCCACGAGCATAGGGGCCCCACGAGCATAGGTTCCCCACGAGCATAGGTGCCCCACGAGCATAGGTGCCCCACGAGCATAGGGGCCCCACGAGCACAGGGGCCCCACGAGCATAGGGGCCCCACGAGCATAGGTGCCCCACGAGCATAGGTGCCCCTCGAGCATAGGTGCCCTACGAGCATAGGGCCCATCGAGCATAGGGGCCCCACGAGCATAGGTGCCCCACGAGCATAGGTGCCCCACGAGCATTGTTGTAATCCACAAGTTAGTAGGAATTATTAGCTAGAGGATCATTACTACAACACTTAACGAATGATGATTGGAAGTACATGTTAAGTAGACAGACTATGGATCACATATCTAAGAAAGGTTAATGGATTAAGACCGAAGCTGTTTAACCAAATTAATAATTCCTGGAAAGAGGAATTATTCTTCGTCAGGCTTCTAGGAACAAGATTAACGCTCTAGGGATAAGGTTAATCGGATTATACCTTCCTTGAGAGGCAGGGTGAAATGGTTGAGGGAGATGGCTGACTGGAGTCAGTCTTGTTGTGGGAGTTGAACTGGCAAGTCCTCCGAGGTCTCCGTTTGTGGCAGCAGCGAAATGTAGCAGATAGCTATGCGAGAGCCTGTTGTGATCTTAGTGACCAAGTTAAGTCTGCAGTATGTGAGTATTGAATGTAAGACTAACCGGGTGTGGAGCGTTGTAGTAATCATTCCGTATTAGGGAATTAGGCGGAAGTTATGAGTGCAAGTGGTGACCGCGGAGGTCAAGTGGTCTATGGGTATTGGAAGTGTATTTACCTAATAGAGTATGTTAATATGTTATTATTTGTCAGAGTCTATTCTTTGTAATTAAATGACAAAACCCGACGGCCTTTAAAAACCTTACATCTGTCCCCTCATCGTGTTCCTGGTTTGGTTGGTGAGGGAATGTTAGGGAATTGGTAGACGATATATTTGGTGGCAGCGCAAACAGGTTTTGGAACACTGTGCGAGATGAAGGAAGTGTGGTTCTGGTTTAATTGGTGAGGGAATGTTCGGGAAATGGTAGACGTCGGGTTGTGGTGAGAATGGTGGTTACTAGATGGAGGAAAGAAGGATCAGGTGAGACCAGGTCAGAGGAGTTAGTTAATTAAAGGGACTAGGCCATTGTGGGGCGCATGTGGGGTTTATTTCTTTCTTTCCAGATTCCCGCAACGAGAGACGGCTAAGATGCAAGTCTGGACCACTGAAGCATCGGGATCCAAAACAAGTGCAGTGTTCGTAGTGAGGATTATACAGCGTGGCGAGGTAAACTAGCGCGGGTGAATGTGGGCCAGCGTGGGCCATGTGCGGCCATGTGCGGGCCAAGCGATGGGTGGGCCAAGCGAGCCGCACCTTGGAGCTTGTTTTATATCGTTGGTATGGCGGTAATAGTGAGAAAACGTTGCTAAGTGACAAATCAAGCGTGAAAACTACGTAATATGACGTAAATTAAATTTCACGTAAAGTGTATACCTAATATTTTAAAGATAATTAAATATTACGTAAAGATTCGAGCGATTTCAGGCGTTACATCGATACAGAAAATAGGCGAAGTGAATTGTGAACTAGGCATAGCGAGCGACGCGTAATTTGACGTCTGGGGTTCGATGTCTCGTGTACCGTAGAGAGGTCCATGGAGATTTTTTGTGGGTGCAGGTAGCATTATGGAGAGTGTTACCTTGGGACACGGGGAGCGTGTCCCGTTGGTGGGGGTGTGTGGCGCCGGGAGTAGTGCATGGTTGTGTATTGGTGTTTGGACGCCAAGTGTAGTGCATGGTTGTGTATTGGCGTTAGTACGCCGGGTTTTGTAGTGTAATGCACGTGTAGTGGCTTATTAGACGCCAGCGTAATGCATAGTATTTACTGTAGTGATATGTGCATGTTTCGACTGTGGATATTATGGATGTAGTATAGTGCATGACATTGTTGGCATTGTAGCGCCAAGGTGTAGCATGTGTAGCATAACTGGTAGTTGTAACACCGGGTGTATTGTAGACATTAGCGTTGAAGTATGTTAACGCAGGTGGTAGAGTGTGGCGGGTGGCCACTACACAAGAAATTATGCCTGACGAGTGTTGGTCAGGTAATTAACGGATTACGAGAGAAAAGGGAGTGTGTGTGGCGTCTGGTTACTTATTGGTGGTGACGTCTCGTGGTGTTTTGATGCGCTCTGGCGCAAGGCATATGCCTGTGGTGGTAATGGTGTTGGGGGACGCCGTGTGTGTTGTGTTGATGGCGTTGGGGACGCCGTGTGTGTTGTGTTGATGGCGTTGGGGACGCCGGGTGTTGTGTTGATGGCGTTGAGGACGCCGGGTGTTGTGTTGATGGCGTTGGGGACGCCGGGTGTTGTGTTGATGGCGTTGAGGACGCCGGGTGTTGTGTTGATGGCGTTGGGGACGCAACTGGGTGGTGTAGTGTAGTGGCGTTTGGACGCCTGGTATGGAGTGTGGTGTTGTGGAGTATATGGTGGCGCAGGGGCGCCATGTAGTGGTCGGTAAGGTGAGTATTAGCGTAGCAAGGTCGGTGCGTTAGGACGCAGGAAGTGGTTGTAGGGATGTGTGGCGTTATATTAATTAAGGTCATCAGTGGTTGGGATGACCAGAGGAGATGGTGTGTCGGAGTGGGTAAGTCTTATGGATAAGATGAAATGTGGATAATTGCAGGAGTTGGTGGCTGCAGTAGGCGAGTCAAGTCGATATCTCTAGCAAGACTCTTAAAAAACTAATAAAAATGCATTATTTTCATTAAAATTTTCATTAATTAAGTCGGAGTGGGTAAGTCTTATGGATAAGATTATAAGGTAGAATTTCAAATTTCAGGTGTTGGTGGTTGCAGTGGACGAGCCAAATAGATATACTAATTTCTCATTAATTAAGTTGTTACAGAAATCTCGCTAGTAGCGAGCCAGTGGCAGTATGATGCTTTAGTGACATTAGTTGTGAAATTATTTTAATGTGGTATTTATTGTGATAGTGTATGTGTATGTATATACTGTATGTGTATGTATATACTGTATATTACCTCATCGGCACCATTACTGAGTGTTAGGCTTTAGTAGGTCCCCCGGGATCATGTCACCGAGCTTCAGGTAGAGTAGAAGGGAAGCTATAAGGCTACACTCAGTAATTCTAGAAAAAAAAGGGGGAGGAAGTGAAGCCAACGTGACGTTATAGGCGAAATTCGCCCCCTGACATCTAAGCAGGGATAAGGGCCAGCTGCAATGGTTTTGCAGCTGCGCTCAGGCTATATACGGGGAGAGAGTAAGGAGCCGAGGGGGTTATGTAATAATGGGATCGAGCCAGGGGGCTCCGAGGTAATATTTTGCAGGTACAGCAGTCGGGAAGGTGTGAATACAGGTGGACACACTCTGGGCGGATGGGCCTAGAGTAATGTGCTACAGCTGTGGTGAGCACAGCAAGGAAGGATGACCAGAGAGCTGTGAGGTATCTACAGCGTTCTGGGATTGGTGCCCTGGAACGAGACGTCAGCACAGACCCGAGGGAACATGACCCTGGGGTAGGAATCTCCGTTGCTCTGGAGGCCAGGATCACGTTAGCTCAGAGCAACGATGGGACATTGACAACATTCACCAGGCTGGACAGCCTGGGTTTTGTCTGGGTCATGGAGGATCTATGACCTAGCAACCATGGGACACGAAGACAAGAGAAGTGATGCTGCCAATTGTGGAGGAGGCCAGTGAAACATTGTGTGATCATTGTAAGCCCTTATGTTAACAGTACAGGGCAAGATGTTAAATTATTAACTTGTTACTAAGGATGAAGAACCTTAGATATAATATGTGTTGTGTATATATTAATGACTAGTGTCATTTCTGTTTAAGTGCCAGCATTCTGGTCCATGTAATTTTATGGTTATGTTTGTATGTAATTATATGTCAGCAGTTTAGGTATATGTGCATTGTTGGAGATGGGAAAAAATATTACAGACTATTTTACCTGTGCTCTGATGTGAATATAATGTATATGTTGGAGAAGTGTTGTGAGTCATGTCTGGGAAAATGTTAATTTATTTCATCGTGTGTATGATGAACTTATTGGATGATTTTTTAGTTGCACACATATGGTGGGTGCATCCTCCAGGTCCTTGCACTAATGGAACCATTGCAATGATGCATATGGGGACATATGCGTGTTTAAGGAG
>NC_091195.1:5091796-5230915 GCF_040958095.1 Procambarus clarkii | reverse complement strand
CGTTCTATGTTATGATTTGCATGAGTTTTGTACGTGGTTTCTGTTTTTATATTTTCAATTTTTCCGTAGCGCATGAGCTGGAACTTATCCTCGTTAAACACCATATTATTTTCTGTAGCCCATAGAAAGACCTGATCTACATCTGATTGGAGGTTTGACGTGTCCTCTATGTTGCCAACTCTCATGAAGATCCTAGTGTCATCTGCAAAGGATGATACAGTGCTATAGGTTGTGTTCTTGTCTATGTCCGATATGAGGATGAGAAAAAGTACTGGAGCAAGCACAGTACCCTGGGGGACTGAGCTCTTCACGGTTGATGGGCTGGATATTATTTTGTTGACTATTACACATTGGGTTCTGTTAGTCAGGAAATTGTAGATCCATCTGCCTATTTTCCCGGTAATTCCTTTTAAACGCATTTTATGTGCAATAACACCATGGTCACATTTATCAAAGGCTTTTGCGAAATCTGTGTAAATTACATGAGCATTTTGTTTGTCTTCCATAGCATCTAATGCCATATCATAGTGGTCCAGCAACTGCGACAGGCAAGAGCGCCCTGTTCTGAAACCATGTTGTTCGGGGTTATGGAGATGCTGTGATTCCATGTATTTTGTGATCTTACTTCTTAGCACTCTCTCAAAAATTTTTATGATGTGCGATGTTAGTGCTATCGGTCTGTAATTTTTTGCCTCTGCCTTATTTCCTCCTTTATGGAGTGGTGCTATCTCTGCTGTTTTTAGTATGTCAGGGATAACGCCAGTATCTAGGCTTTGTCTCCACAAAATGTGAAGGGATTGATTGATTGATAAAGATTAAGCCACCCAAGAGGTGGCACGGGCATGAATAGCCCGTAAGTGGTACATTTTGTTTTTCTCAGTATTCTGAGGTTGCATTTAACCATCAAGCTGTTATCGCGGGGGAGGATACTGCTTCACAGTCTTTATGAGGGTGTCCAGCTGCTGGACACCTTTGTTGACCAGGAGAGTGGCTGTGTTTGCATGTGAAGGGCCTGCGATAGTGGTTTTTTTGCAGTTCTTGATGAATATGGAGTTCCAAGAATCCGGGCCTGGTGCAGAGTGCATAGGCATACTGTTTATGGCTTCTTCAAAATCTAGTGGGGATAGGGCGACGTCTGATATGTGATTTGATGTTGGTATCATATCCATGAAAAATTCATTTGGGTTATCAATCTTTAGTGCATTTAATGGCTCGCTGAAAACAGAGTCGTACTGCTTCCTCAGTAGCTCGCTCATTTCTTTGTTGTCATCGGTGAAAGTTCCATCTCCCTTTCGCAGGGGCCCGATACTAGATGTGGTTTTTGATCTTGATTTTGCATAGGAGAAAAAATATTTCGAATTTCTTTCTATTTCACTGATGGCCTTTTGCTCTCTTTGCCTCTCCTGGGTTTTGTATGATTCTTGTAGCTTGAGTACAATTGTTTCTATTTCTCTACCTAACCTTCTTCGCTGTTCTTGAGATACGGTGCGACTCTCAAGTTGTTCCGCGATTCGTTTTCTTCGCTTATAGAAGGAACGACGTTCTCATTCCAATCTGCATCTCTCCTCTTTTTATTTTAAGGGGTATGCGGTTTGAACATATTTCTAGTGCTACTAAGCTTATTTTTTCCAGGCACTGGTTTAGGTTTGCATTTTCTAGCTGTTCTTCCCAGCTTATTTCTGTGAAGTCCTGGTTTATTTGCTCCCAGTTTATCTGTTTATTATTGAAGTTGAATTTGCTGAAATCTCCTCCACCGGGAATCTGGACTGGTTTTGAAGGTCCATTCCCCATGGTTGTCAGGACTTCAATTAAGTTGTGATCTGAGTAACAGGTATTTGTAATCATTATGTTCCCGATCAACTCATCATTATTAGTGAAAATGAGGTCCAGCATGTTCTCCTTCCTAGTTGGTTCTACTATTTGCTGGTTTAAGGCAAACCTGTCTCACATCCGTAGCAGGTCATTTGCATGTGCCTGTTCATTTAGGCTACTTCCTGGTATTCTTTCTGATATTACTGTATTAGCCAGGTGCTTCCATTTCAGGTGCTGTAGGTTGAAGTCCCCAAGCAGGGCCACCTAGGTGTTCATAAAGAGGCCGCCTAGAAGTACATAAAAGGCCGCCTAGAGGCACATAAAGTAACCGCCTAGAGGTACATGAAGAGCCGCCAAGAGGCACATAAAGGGCCGCCTAGAGGCACATAAAGGGCCACCTAGAGGCACATAAAGGGCCGCCTAGAGGCACATAAAGGGCCACCTAGAGGCACATAAAGGGCCGCCAAGAGGTACATACAGGTGTTGCCTAGAGGTAAAAAAGGAGCCGCTTAGAGGTACATAAAAGGCCGCTTAGAGGTACATAAAAGGCCGCCTAGAGGTACATAATGGGCCCCCAAGAGGTACATAAAAGGCCCTCCTAGAGGCACATAAAGTGGCGGCCTAGAGGTACATAATGGGCCCACCTTGAGGCACATAAACGGGCCGTTTAGAGGTACATAAAGGGCCGCCTAGAGGCACATAAAGGGGCCGCCTAGAGGCACATAAAGGGGCCGTCTAGAGGCACATAAAGGGACCTCCTAGAGGTACATAAAGGGCCGCCTAGAGGTACATAAAGGTTCCGTCTAGAGGTACATAAAGGGCCGTCTGGAGGTACACAAAGGGCCGCTTTGAGGCACATAAAAGGGCCGACTAAAGACCAATAAAAGGCTGCCAAGAGGTGCATAAAAGGGATGCCTAGAGGCACATAAAGGGCCGCCTAGAGGTGCATAAAGGGCCGCCTAGAGGCACATAAAGGGCCGCCTAGAGGTACATAAAGCAGCCTCTTAGAAGTACATAAAAGGCCGCCAAGAGGTGCATAAAGGACCGCCTTGAGGTACATAAAAGGCCGCATAGAGGTACATAAAAGGCCGCCTAGAGGTACATAAAGTGCCGCCTAGAGGCACATAAAGGGCGGCCTAGAGGCACATAAAGGGCCGCCTAGAGGCACATAAAGGGCCGCCTAGGGGCACATAAAGGGCCCCCTAGAGGCACCTAAAGGGGGCCGCCTAGAGGCACCTAAAGGGGGCCGCCTAGAGGCACATAAAGGGGCGCCTAGAGGCACCTAAAGGGGGCCGCCTAGAGGCACATAAAGGGCCGCCTAGAGGCACATAAAGGGGCGCCTAGAGGCACATAAAGGACGAATAAGAGAATGTGAATTTAGTTTTTCTTAATCTCTCTTCATAAAGGAGGTTTCTAATTCCTGTTATTGATTGTTATTATTCTCTGAACAAGATCAAGTGAACTTATGTTCATTCTGTAATACAGAGACCAACAATGAACAGTATAATCCAACTGGGGCTCAACAAGGGCAGGAGCAAGGTGAACAATTCTATTAGATATATTGGTGCTACAACATTTAGAAATATATCCCAGAATACTCTTACCTTTTTTCAATATATTTATGTACTAAACTAAAACTTCCAGTCTTTCAAGTAACTTGAATAACCTGTCTTCCTTCTGAACTAGCAACAGTCTTCCTTCTGAACTAGCAACAGTCTTCCTTCTGAACTAGCAACAGTCTTCCTTCTGAACTAGCAACAGTCTTCCTTCTGAACTAGCAACAGTCTTCCTTCTGAACTAGCAACAGTCTTCCTTCTGAACTAGCAACAGTCCTCCTTCTGAACTAGCACCAGTCTTCCTTCTGAACTAGGACCAGTCTTCCTCCTGAACTAGCAACAGTCTTCCTTCTGAACTAGCAACAGTCTTCCTTCTGAACTAGCAATAGTCTTCCTTCTGAACTAGCAACAGTCTTCCTTCTGAACTAGCAATAGTCTTCCTCCTGAACTAGCAACAGTCTTCCTTCTGAACTAGCAATAGTCTTCCTTCTGAACTAGCAACAGTCTTCCTTCTGAACTAGCAATAGTCTTCCTTCTGAACTAGCAACAGTCTTCCTTCTGAACTAGCAATAGTCTTCCTTCTGAACTAGCAACAGTCTTCCTTCTGAACTAGCAATAGTCTTCCTCCTGAACTAGCAACAGTCTTCCTTCTGAACTAGCAATAGTCTTCCTCCTGAACTAGCAACAGTCTTCCTTCTGAACTAGCAACAGTCTTCCTTCTGAACTAGCAACAGTCTTTCTTCTGAACTAGCAACAGTCTTCCTTCTGAACTAGCAACAGTCTTCCTTCTGAACTAGCAACAGTGTTCCTTGTGAACTAGCAACAGTCTTCCTCCTGAACTAGCAACAGTCTTCCTTCTGAACTAGCAGCAGTCTTCCTTCTGAACTAGCAACAGTCTTCCTTCTGAACCAGCAACAGTCTTCCTTCTGAACTAGCAACAGTGTTCCTTGTGAACCAGCAAGAGTGTTCCTTGTGAACCAGCAACAATGTTCCTTGTGAACCAGCAAGAGTGTTCCTTGTGAACCAGCAACAGTGTTCCTTGTGAACTAGCAACAGTGTTCCTTGTGAACCAGCAACAGTGTTCCTTGTGAACCAGCAACAGTGTTCCTTGTGAACCAGCAACATTGTTCCTTGTGAACCAGCAACAGTGATCCTTGTGAACCAGCAACAGTGTTCCTTGTGAACCAGCAACATTGTTCCTTGTGAACCAGCAACAGTGTTCCTTGTGAACCAGCAACAGTGTTCCTTGTGAACCAGCAACAGTGTTCCTTGTGAACCAGCAACAGTGTTCCTTGTGAACCAGCAACATTGTTCCTTGTGAACCAGCAACAGTGTTCCTTGTGAACCAGCAACAGTGTTCCTTGTGAACCAGCAACAGGGTTCCTTGTGAACCAGCAACAGTGTTCCTTGTGAACCAGCAACAGTGTTCCTTGTGAACCAGCAACAGTATTCCTTGTGAACCAGCAACAGTGTTCCTTGTGAACCAGCAACAGTGTACCTTGTGAACCAGCAACAGTGTTCCTTGTGAACCAGCAACAGTGTTCCTTGTGAACCAGCAACAGTGTTCCTTGTGAACCAGCAACAGTGTTCCTTGTGAACCAACAACAGTGTTCCTTGTGAACCAGCAACAGTGTTCCTTGTGAACCAGCAACAGTGTCCCATGTGAACCAGCAACAGTGTTCCTTGTGAACCAGCAACACAGTTCAGGAGAGAACAGCCCGCCACAGTCACACAGTCAGCCCCACAACATTAGGGTTCCGGCCTCCGGACAAATACTTGGTAAACAACAATTTGAAAGCAGTTATTACGGACTGATCACAGGAATATTAACATATATTTTCTTCCCATCATCCCGAGCCCGCAGCTGCGAGAACATGTGACTTTTACAGTTGTCAAAAGACAGAGGAAGATGGAGACAGAGGCAGGTAGGGAGAAATGTGAAGAGGGAGAGAGAGGGTGGAGACGGAGAGGGAGGGAAGGAGGGAGGGAGAAGGAGAAGGAGAGAGGTGGAGATAGAGGAAGAGAGAGAGGGAGAGAGAGAGAGAGAGGAGAGAGAGAGAGGAGAGAGAGAGAGAGGAGAGAGAGAGAGAGAGAGAGAGAGAGAGAGAGAGAGAGAGAGAGAGAGAGAGGGAGAGAGAGAGAGAGAGAGAGAGAGAGGGAGAGAGAGAGAGAGAGAGGAGAGAGAGAGAGAGAGAGAGAGAGAGAGAGAGAGAGAGAGAGAGAGAGAGAGAGAGAGAGAGAGGAGAGAGACAGAGAGACCCGGGCTCCACCGGGTGTCCCTAGTAGTAAATTATAAAACAATTTCGACTAAATTGCTGCCAGTAACTTAAACAATGACGATAGATATAATTATGTGAGTCATTTAACACTATTTTCCTCCATAACTTCACTACAACACTGTCCACACACCTGCCAGTCCACCATACAGCAGGGAAAGTTACACTTAACACTATCTTCACTGATAACTTCACTACAACACTGTCCACACACCTGCCAGTCCACCATACAGCAGGGAAAGTTACACTTAACACTATCTTCACTGATAACTTCACTACAACACTGTCCACACACCTGTCAGTCCACCATACAGCAGGGAAAGTTACACTTAACACTATCTTCACTGATAACTTCACTACAACACTGTCCACACACCTGTCAGTCCACCATACAGCAGGGAAAGTTACACTTAACACTTTCTTCACTGATAACTTCACTACAACACTGTCCACACACCTGTCAGTCCACCATACAGCAGGGAATCAACACACTGTACGTGTTTGTGTCTCTCCAAGAAAGTACCAATTGTACTTGGTATAATAGTACCAAGAAAGTACCAAAAGAAAGTAAATAATCACTTAAAGTTCTACACTGACACAACCCATTGTACTTTCTCGTATATAAATAAATCTGCTGCCCGTTCTCAACATTTTTCACTCGTAAAAATGTTCAATAGTTTTGTTGATACGTTTACGGCGACCAGCCAGGATATGACGGCTCAAGGCTCCACACACCAGTGATTGCACCATCACACGGCCTTGTATACTCACACTCGGCCTTGTATACTTATCACATGGAGTTATTATTATTATTATTTCACCAGGGAATATTACCCCTATTTACCATTACGTGTAATATCAAACGGAAGAGAATGTACACACAGGGCCAGAGTATATTAGTGTAAGTATGAGTACACACGCCCGCTGGCTGGGAGGTCCGGGGGAACACCTCCTCTACTGACACACTCCCTCTGTGGCGCCCCTGCTTGGCCCCGCGCCTCCAGTGCGCATGCGTCACTTCCCGTCTCGTCTCCCTAGTTGTGCTTGCGGGGGTTGAGCTTCGGTTCTTTGGTCCCGCCTCTCAAGTGTCAATCTACTCGTGTACAGATTCTTGATTCTTCGGCTCTATCAAATCTACATATGAAACTGTGTATGGAGTCAGCCTCCACCACATCACTGTCTAATGCATTCCATCTGTTAACTACTCTGACACTGAAAAATATTTTTAATGTCTCTGTGGCTCATTTGGGTATTAAGTTTCTACCTGTGTCCCCTTGTTCATGTACCACACGTGCTAATTAGTTGGACCTTGTCCCACCCTGTCAGTTCCTGAAAATTTTGTAGGTAATGATCATGTCTCCTTACTCCTCCGTCATCCAGGGACGTGAGGTGTAGCTCCTGTAGCCTTTCCTCGTAGCTCATATCTCAGTTCTTGGACTAGTCTGGTAAATACCTTGAGGTTACCTTGAGGTGCTTCCGGGCTTAGCGTCCCCGAGGCCCGGTCGTCGACCAGGCCTCCTGGTTGCTGGACTGATCAACCAGGCTGTTGGACACGGCTGCTCGCAGCCTGACGTATGAGTCACAGCCTGGTTGCCACTAATATGCACACCGTTTCATACAAGATGTGGGAAAAACACTTAAAAACTAAGACTTAAGACTAAATGAGATCAAAAGCATGAAGTGAACTGAAGTAGATGAAAGAATTACCATAATTACATGTCGAATTAACAACAACAATTGCAACTGACGAGCGATAGTAATTTTGAGTAAATATACTGACGGACTTCAATTTTCTTATGTTTATACATGTCAGTTATTAGCAGTTTTACAAGTTAGTCATTAATGATGTTTGATAATAGGAAGACATAGGTTGACATTTAGGATGTAAGGAATGTTACATGGAGTCGATTAGGTAGTACTTAGTGCTTCTCTTAAACTGGTTGAGAGATGGACAGTCTTTGACGTGATTGGAAAGGTCATTCCACATTCTGGGTCCCTTGATTTGCATAGCGTTTCTAGTTTAGTTAAGTCTCAATCTTGAATTATGAAATAGATATTTGTTTCTAGTGTAGTGCCCCCAAGAGTTCTGTTACAACCCTTTAGGAAGCGTTTAAGGTCAGGATTGACATTACAGTTCAGAGTTTAATATATATAGAGTACACATGAGAGGATGTGCAGTGACATAATATCTAACAAATTAAAAAATTTAAATAAATATCCGAGTGCTGTCTAGAGCCAGAGTTTGTTATTGTTCTAATACCTAATTTATATGGAGTAATTAGAGGACGAAGATAATTTTGGGTAATAGAACCCCAAGCACATATACCATAGTTGAGATAAGGATAGATGAGAGAGTAATAGAGCGTTACAAGCAAGGCCGAGGTACATAATATCTGATTTTACAAAGAATGCCAACTGTTTTAGAAACTTTTTTCGTTATATTTTGAATGTGATCCTGGAAAAAAATCAGCTTGTTATCAATGAGAACACCAACAACTTGAATTTCTAGGGTGGTCGTCACCCGGTGATGTTTGGTGAGATGTGGAGCTGCTTGTCGGCCCACCCACTTTAAGGCCCACTATAAATATACAGAATAAGGCCACTGCTGCCCTGCCGCCAACACTCACATCCACATCTCACCAAACATCACCAAGAACAGAAAACGGGACATCACCTCAGTTTCGCGAGCCGCAACAATCTTCTTGTACATCAGTTTTTGTCCTTACGTAAAGTATAGGGCACTTACACTTTAAAGGTATAGGGTACTTATACAGTGTACTTTATATATAAAGTACACTGTCACAGGCCCCACATTGTCTCCTCTGAGGAGACACCACTGTCACAGGGGCCACATTGTCTCCTCTGAGGAGACACCACTGTCACAGGGACCACATTGTCTCCTCTGAGGAGACACCACTGTCACAGGGACCCACATTGTCTCCTCTGAGGAGACACCACTGTCACAGGACCCACATTGTCTCCTCTGAGGAGACACCACTGTCACGGGTCAACATTGTCTCCTCTGAGGAGACACCACTGTCACAGGGGCCACATTGTCTCCTCTGAGGAGACACCACTGTCACAGGGGCCACATTGTCTCCTCTGAGGAGACACCACTGTCACAGGGGCCCACATTGTCTCCTCTGAGGAGACACCGCTGTCACAGGGGCCACATTGTCTCCTCTGAGGAGACACCACTGTCACAGGGGCCCACATTGTCTCCTCTGAGGAGACACCGCTGTCACAGGGGCCACATTGTCTCCTCTGAGGAGACACCACTGTCACAGGGGCCCACATTGTCTCTTCTGAGGAGACACCACTGTCACAGGGGCCACATTGTCTCCTCTGAGGAGACACCACTGTCACAGGGCCCACATTGTCTCCTCTGAGGAGACACCACTGTCACAGGGGTCCACATTGTCTCCTCTGAGGAGACACCACTGTCACAGGGGCCACATTGTCTCCTCTGAGGAGACACCACTGTCACATGGGCCACATTGTGTCCTCTGAGGTGACACCACTGTCACAGGGCCCACATTGTCTCCTCTGAGGAGACACCACTGTCACAGGGGCCACATTGTCTCCTCTGAGGAGACACCACTGTCACAGGGCCCACATTTTCCTTGTGAACCAGCAACAGTGTTCCTTGTGAACCAGCAACAGTGTTCATTGTGAACCAACAACAGTGTTCCTTGTGAACCAGCAAGAGTGTTCCTTGTGAACCAGCAACAGTGTTCCTTGTGAACCAGCAACAGTGTTCCTTGTGAACCAGCAACAGTGTTCCTTGTGAACCAGCAACAGTGTTCCTTGTGAACCAGCAACAGTGTTCCTTGTGAACCAGCAACAGTGTTCCTTGTGAACCAGCAACAGTGTTCCTTGTGAAATAGCAACAGTGTTCCTTGTGAACCAGCAACAGTGTTCCTTGTGAACCAGCAACACAGTTCAGGAGAGAACAGCCCGCCACAGTCACACAGTCAGCCCCACAACATTAGGGTTCCGGCCTCCGGACAAATACTTGGTAAACAACAATTTGAAAGCAGTTATTACGGACTGATCACAGGAATATTAACATATATTTTCTTCCCATCATCCCGAGCCCGCAGCTGCGAGAACATGTGACTTTTACAGTTGTCAAAAGACGGAGGAAGATGGAGACAGAGGCAGGTAGGGAGAAATGTGAAGAGGGGAGAGAGCGAGAGAAGGAGAGGGAGGGAAGGAGAGAAGAGGAGAGAGGAGGAGAGAGAGAGAGAGAGAGAGAGAGAGAGAGAGAGAGAGAGAGAGAGAGAGAGAGAGAGAGAGAGAGGAGAGAGAGAGAGAGAGAGGAGAGAGAGAGAGAGAGAGAGAGAGAGAGAGAGAGAGAGAGAGAGAGAGAGAGAGAGAGAGAGAGAGAGAGAGAGAGAGAGAGAGAGAGAGAGAGAGAGAGAGAGAGAGAGAGAGAGAGAGAGGAGAGAGAGAGAGAGGGAGAGAGGAGAGAGAGAGAGAGAGAGAGAGAGAGAGAGAGAGAGAGAGAGAGAGAGAGAGAGAGAGAGAGAGAGAGAGAGAGGAGAGAGAGAGAGAGAGGAGAGGAGAGAGGAGAGAGAGAGAGAGAGAGGAGAGAGAGAGAGAGAGAGAGAGAGAGAGAGAGGAGAGAGAGAGAGAGAGAGAGAGAGAGAGAGAGAGAGAGAGAGAGAGAGAGAGAGAGGGGGAGAGAAAGAGAGAGGGGGGAAAGAGAATCGGGGAGAAGGAAGAGACAGTTAATTGTGAGAGAGAGAGACAGAGAGACCCGGGCTCCACCGGGTGTCCTTACTAGTAAATTATAAAACCATTTCGAATAAATTTACTGCCAGTAACTTAAACAATGACGATAAATATAAATATGAGAGTCACTTAACAATATTTACCTCCATAACTTCACTACAACACTGTCCACACACCTGCCAGTTTACCATATAGCAGAGAAAGTTACACTTAACACTTTCTTCACTGATAACTTCACTACAACACTGGCCACACACCTGTCAGTCCACCATACAGCAGGGAATCAACACACTGTACGTGTTTGTGTCTCTCCAAGAAAGTACCAATTGTACTTGTACAATAGTACCAAGAAAGTACCAAAAGAAAGTAAATAATCACTTAAAGTTCTACACTGACACAACCCATTGTACTTTCTCCTATATAAATAAATCTGCTGCCCGTTCTCAACATTTTTCACTCGTAGAAATGTTCAATAGTTTTGTTGATACGTTTACGGCGACCAGCCAGGATATGACGGCTCAAGGCTCCACACACCAGTGATTGCACCATCACACGGCCTTGTATACTCACACTCGGCCTTGTATACTTATCACATGGAGTTATTATTATTATTATTTCACCAGGGAATATTACCCCTATTTACCATTACGTGTAATATCAAACGGAAGAGAATGTACACACAGGGCCAGAGTATATTAGTGTAAGTATGAGTACACACGCCCGCTGGCT
Organism: Procambarus clarkii; assembly: GCF_040958095.1. NCBI lineage: Eukaryota > Metazoa > Arthropoda > Malacostraca > Decapoda > Cambaridae > Procambarus > Procambarus clarkii. The sequence goes on along the minus strand of NC_091195.1, from coordinate 5,219,805 downwards.
GGGAGGTCCGGGGGAACACCTCCTCTACTGACACACTCCCTCTGTGGCGCCCTGCTTGGCCCCGCGCCTCCAGTGCGCATGCGTCACTTCCCGTCTCGTCTCCCCTAGTTGTGCTTGCGGGGGTTGAGCTTCGGTTTTTGGTCCCGCCTCTCAAGTGTCAATCTACTCGTGTACAGATTCTTGATTCTTCGGCTCTATCAAATCTACATATGAAACTGTGTATGGAGTCAGCCTCCACCACATCACTGTCTAATGCATTCCATCTGTTAACTACTCTGACACTGAAAAATATTTTTAATGTCTCTGTGGCTCATTTGGGTATTAAGTTTCTACCTGTGTCCCCTTGTTCATGTACCACACGTGCTAATTAGTTGGACCTTGTCCCACCCTGTCAGTTCCTGAAAATTTTGTAGTAATGATCATGTCTCCTTACTCCTCCGTCATCCAGGGACGTGAGGTGTAGCTCCTGTAGCCTTTCCTCGTAGCTCATATCTCAGTTCTTGGACTAGTCTGGTAACATACCTTGAGGTTACCTTGAGGTGCTTCCGGGGCTTAGCGTCCCCGAGGCCCGGTCGTCGACCAGGCCTCCTGGTTGCTGGACTGATCAACCAGGCTGTTGGACACGGCTGCTCGCAGCCTGACGTATGAGTCACAGCCTGGTTGCCACTAATATGCACACCGTTTCATACAAGATGTGGGAAAAACACTTAAAAACTAAGACTTAAGACTAAATGAGATCAAAAGCATGAAGTGAACTGAAGTAGATGAAAGAATTACCATAATTACATGTCGAATTAACAACAACAATTGCAACTGACGAGCGATAGTAATTTTGAGTAAATATACTGACGGACTTCAATTTTCTTATGTTTATACATGTCAGTTATTAGCAGTTTTACAAGTTAGTCATTAATGATGTTTGATAATAGGAAGACATAGGTTGACATTTAGGATGTAAGGAATGTTACATGGAGTCGATTAGGTAGTACTTAGTGCTTCTCTTAAACTGGTTGAGAGATGGACAGTCTTTGACGTGATTGGAAAGGTCATTCCACATTCTGGGTCCCTTGATTTGCATAGCGTTTCTAGTTTAGTTAAGTCTCAATCTTGAATTATGAAATAGATATTTGTTTCTAGTGTAGTGCCCCCAAGAGTTCTGTTACAACCCTTTAGGAAGCGTTTAAGGTCAGGATTGACATTACAGTTCAGAGTTTAATATATATAGAGTACACATGAGAGGATGTGCAGTGACATAATATCTAACAAATTAAAAAATTTAAATAAATATCCGAGTGCTGTCTAGAGCCAGAGTTTGTTATTGTTCTAATACTAATTTATATGGAGTAATTAGAGGACGAAGATAATTTTGGGTAATAGAACCCCAAGCACATATACCATAGTTGAGATAAGGATAGATGAGAGAGTAATAGAGCGTTACAAGCAAGGCCGAGGTACATAATATCTGATTTTAGAAAGAATGCCAACTGTTTTAGAAACTTTTTTCGTTATATTTTGAATGTGATCCTGGAAAAAAATCAGCTTGTTATCAATGAGAACACCAACAACTTGAATTTCTAGGGTGGTCGTCACCCGGTGATGTTTGGTGAGATGTGGAGCTGCTTGTCGGCCCACCCACTTTAAGGCCCACTATAAATATACAGAATAAGGCCATTGCTGCCCTGCCGCCAACACTCACATCCACATCTCACCAAACATCACCAAGAACAGAAAACGGGACATCACCTCAGTTTCGCGAGCCGCAACAATCTTCTTGTACATCAGTTTTTGTCCTTACGTAAAGTATAGGGCACTTACACTTTAAAGGTATAGGGTACTTATACAGTGTACTTTATATATAAAGTACACTGTCACAGGCCCCACATTGTCTCCTCTGAGGAGACACCACTGTCACAGGGGCCACATTGTCTCCTCTGAGGAGACACCACTGTCACAGGGACCACATTGTCTCCTCTGAGGAGACACCACTGTCACAGGGACCCACATTGTCTCCTCTGAGGAGACACCACTGTCACAGGACCCATTGTCTCCTCTGAGGAGACACCACTGTCACGAGTCAACATTGTCTCCTCTGAGGAGACACCACTGTCACAGGGGCCACATTGTCTCCTCTGAGGAGACACCACTGTCACAGGGGCCACATTGTCTCCTCTGAGGAGACACCACTGTCACAGGGGCCCACATTGTCTCCTCTGAGGAGACACCGCTGTCACAGGGGCCACATTGTCTCCTCTGAGGAGACACCACTGTCACAGGGGCCCACATTGTCTCCTCTGAGGAGACACCGCTGTCACAGGGGCCACATTGTCTCCTCTGAGGAGACACCACTGTCACAGGGGCCCACATTGTCTCTTCTGAGGAGACACCACTGTCACAGGGGCCACATTGTCTCCTCTGAGGAGACACCACTGTCACAGGGCCCACATTGTCTCCTCTGAGGAGACACCACTGTCACAGGGGTCCACATTGTCTCCTCTGAGGAGACACCACTGTCACAGGGGCCACATTGTCTCCTCTGAGGAGACACCACTGTCACATGGGCCACATTGTGTCCTCTGAGGTGACACCACTGTCACAGGGCCCACATTGTCTCCTCTGAGGAGACACCACTGTCACAGGGGCCACATTGTCTCCTCTGAGGAGACACCACTGTCACAGGGCCCACATTTTCCTTGTGAACCAGCAACAGTGTTCCTTGTGAACCAGCAACAGTGTTCATTGTGAACCAACAACAGTGTTCCTTGTGAACCAGCAAGAGTGTTCCTTGTGAACCAGCAACAGTGTTCCTTGTGAACCAGCAACAGTGTTCCTTGTGAACCAGCAACAGTGTTCCTTGTGAACCAGCAACAGTGTTCCTTGTGAACCAGCAACAGTGTTCCTTGTGAACCAGCAACAGTGTTCCTTGTGAACCAGCAACAGTGTTCCTTGTGAAATAGCAACAGTGTTCCTTGTGAACCAGCAACAGTGTTCCTTGTGAACCAGCAACACAGTTCAGGAGAGAACAGCCCGCCACAGTCACACAGTCAGCCCCACAACATTAGGGTTCCGGCCTCCGGACAAATACTTGGTAAACAACAATTTGAAAGCAGTTATTACGGACTGATCACAGGAATATTAACATATATTTTCTTCCCATCATCCCGAGCCCGCAGCTGCGAGAACATGTGACTTTTACAGTTGTCAAAAGACGGAGGAAGATGGAGACAGAGGCAGGTAGGGAGAAATGTGAAGAGGGAGAGAGAGCGAGGAGAAGGAGAGGGAGGGAAGGAGAGAAGGAGAGAAGAGAGAGAGAGAGAGAGAGAGAGAGAAGAGAGAGAGAGAGAGAGAGAGAGAGAGAGAGAGAGAGAGAGAGAGAGAGAGAGAGAGAGAGAGAGAGGAGAGAGAGAGAAGAGAGAGAGAGAGAGAGAGAGAGAGAGAGAGAGAGAGAGAGAGAGAGAGAGAGAGAGAGGAGAGAGAGAGAGAGAGAGAGAGAAGAGAGAGAGAGAGAGAGAGAGAGAGAGAGAGAGAGAGAGAGAGAGAGAGAGAGAGAGAGAGAGAGAGAGAGAGAGGGGGAGAGAAAGAGAGAGGGGGGAAAGAGAATCGGGGAGAAGGAAGAGACAGTTAATTGTGAGAGAGAGAGACAGAGAGACCCGGGCTCCACCGGGTGTCCTTACTAGTAAATTATAAAACCATTTCGAATAAATTTACTGCCAGTAACTTAAACAATGACGATAAATATAAATATGAGAGTCACTTAACAATATTTACCTCCATAACTTCACTACAACACTGTCCACACACCTGCCAGTCCACCATACAGCAGGGAAAGTTACACTTAACACTTTCTTCACTGATAACTTCACTACAACACTGGCCACACACCTGCCAGTCCACCATACAGCAGAGAATCAACACACTGTACGTGTTTGTGTCTCTCCAAGAAAGTACCAATTGTACTTGGTACAATAGTACCAAGAAAGTACCAAAAGAAAGTAAATAATCGCCTAAAGTTCTACACTGACACAACCCATTGTACTTTCTCGTATATAAATAAATCTGCTGCCAGTTCTCAACATTTTTCACTCGTAAAAATGTTCAATAGTTTTGTTGATACGTTTACGGCGACCAGCCAGGATATGACGGCTCAAGGCTCCACATACCAGTGATTGCACCATCACACGGCCTTGTATACTCTCACTCGGCCTTGTATACTTATCACAAGGAGTTATTATTATTATTATTTCACCAGGGAATATTACCACTATTTACCATTACGTGTAATATCAAACGGAAGAGAATGTACACACAGGGCCAGAGTATATTAGTGTAAGTATGAGTACACACGCCCGCTGGCTGGGAGGTCCGGGGGAACACCACCTCTACTGACACTCCCTCTGTGGGGCCTCTGCTGGGCCCCGCGCCTCCAGTGCGCATGCGTCACCTCCCGTCTCGTCTCCCCTAGTTGTGCTTGCGGGGGTTGAGCTTCGGTTCTTTGGTCCCGCCTCACAAGTGTCAATCTACTGGTGTACAGATTCTTTATTCTTCGGCTCTATCAAATCTACATATGAAACTGTATATGGAGTCAGTCTCCTCCACATCACTGTCTAATGCATTCCATCTGTTAACTACTCTGACACTGAAAAAGTATTTCTAATGTCTCTGTGGCTCATTTGGGTATTAAGTTTCTACCTGTGTCCCCTTGTTCATGTTCCACACGTGCTAATTAGTTGGACTTTGTCCCACCCTGTCAGTTCCTGAAAATTTCGTAGGTGGTGATCATGTCTCCCCTTACTCTTCCGTCATCCAAGGACGTGAGGTGTAGCTCCTGTAGCCTTTCCTCGTAGCTCATATCTCAGTTCTTGGACTAGTCTGATAACATACCTTGAGGTGCTTCCGGGGCTTAGTGTCCCCGAGGCCCGGTCGTCGACCAGGCCTCCTGGTTGCTGGACTGATCAACCAGGCTGTTGGACACGGCTGCTCGCAGCCTGACGTATGAGTCACAGCCTGGTTGCCACTAATATGCACACCGTTTCATACAAGATGTGGGAAAAACACTTAAAAACTAGACTTAAGACTAAATGAGATCAAAAGCATGAAGTGAACTGAAGTAGATGAAAGAATTACCATAATTACATGTCGAATTAACAACAACAATTGCAAATGACGAGCGATAGTAATTTTGAGTAAATAAACTGACAGACTACAATTTTCTTAAGTTTATACATGTCAGTTATTAGCAGTTTTACAAGTTAGTCATTAATGATGTTTGATAATAGGAAGACATAGGTTGACATTTAGGAGGTAAGGAATGTTACATAGGGTCGATTAGGTAGTATTTAGTGCTTCTCTTAAACTGGTTGAGAAATGGACAGTCTTTGACGTGATTGGAAAGGTCATTCCACATTCTGGGTCCCTTGATTTGCATAGCGTTTCTAGTTTAGTTAAGTCTCAATCTTGAATTATGAAATAGATATTTGTTTCTAGTGTGGTGCCCCCAAGAGTTCTGTTACAACCCTTTAGGAAGCGTTTAAGGTCAGGATTGGCATTACAGTTCAGAGTTTAATATATATAGAGTACACATGAGAGGATGTGCAGTGACATAATATCTAACAAATTAAAAAATTTAAATAAATGTCCGAGTGCTGTCTAGAGCCAGAGTTTGTTATTGTTCTAATAGCTAATTTATATGGAGTAATTAGAGGACGAAGATAATTTTGGGTAATAGAACCCCAAGCACATATACCATAGTTGAGATAAGGATAGATGAGAGAGTAATAGAGCGTTACCAAGCAAGGCCGAGGTACATAATATCTGATTTTAGAAAGAATGCCAACTGTTTTAGAAACTTTTTCTTTTGAATAAGGCACTGGAAAAAAATCGGCTTGTTATCAATGGAAACACCAACAAGCTAAGTTTCCAGGGCGGTCGTCACCCGGTGATGTTTGGTGAGATGTGGAGCTGCTTGTCGGCCCACCCACTTTAAGGACCACTATAAATATACAGAATAAGGCCATTGCTGCCCTGCCGCCAACACTCACATCCACATCTCACCAAACATCACCAAGAACAGAAAACGGGACATCACCTCAGTTTCGCGAGCCGCAACAATCTTCTTGTACATCAGTTTTTGTCCTTAGGTAAAGTATACGTCAGAATGTGACGTGCTATAACGAGATCGGGTTGGGTGAAGGGTAGGGAAGGTGGTGAAGGGTAGAGAAGGTGGTGAAGGGTAGACAAGGTGGTGAAGGGTAGGGAAGGTGGTGAAGGGTAGGGAAGGTGGTGAAGGGTAGGTAAGGTGGTGAAGGGTAGGGAAGGTGGTGTAGGGTAGGGAAGGTGTTGAAGGGTAGGGAAGGTGGTGAAAGGTAGGGAAGATGGTGAAGGGTAGGCAAGGTGGTGAAGGGTAGGGAGGGTGTTGATGAATAGGGAAGGTGGTAAAGGGTAGGGAAGGTGGTGAAGGGTAGGGAAGGTGTTGATGGGTAGGGAAGGTGGTGAGGGGTAGGGAAGATGTTGATGGGTAGGGAAGGTGGTGAAGGGTAGGGAAGGTGGTGAAGGGTAGGGAAGGTGGTGAAGAGTTGGGAAGGTGGTGAAGGGTAGGGAAGGTGGTGAAGGGTAGGGAAGGTGTTGATGGGTAGGGAAGGTGTTGAAGGGTAGGGAAGGTGGTGAAGGGTAGGGAAGGTGATGAAGGATAGGACAGGTGGTGAAGGTTAGGGAAAGTGTTGATGAATAGGGAAGGTGGTAAAGGGTAGGGAAGGTGGTGAAGGGTAGGGAAGGGGTTGATGGGTAGGGAAGGTGGTGAGGGGTAGGGAAGATGTTGATGGGTAGGGAAGGTGGTGAAGGGGTTGGGAAGGTGTTGATGGGTAGGGAAGGTGGTGAAGGGTAGGGAAGGTGTTGATGGGTAGGGAAGGTGTTGATGGGTAGGGAAGGTGTTGAAGGGTAGGGAAGGTGGTGAAGGGTAGGGAAGGTGGTGAAGGGTAGGGAAGGTGGTGAAGGATAGGGAAGGTGTTGAAGGGTAGGGAAGGTGGTGAAGGGTAGACAAGGTGGTGAAGCGTAGGGAAGGTGGTGAAGGGTAGGGAAGGTGTTGATGGGTAGGGAAGGTGGTGAAGGGTAGGGAAGGTGGTGAAGGGTAGGAAAGGTGGTGAAGGGTAGGCAAGGTGGTGAAGGGTAGGGAAGGTGATGAAGGATAGGGAAGGGTGTGAAGGGTTGTGAAGGTGGTGAAGGGTAGGGAAGGTGTTGATGAATAGGGAAGGTGGTGAAGGGTAGGGAAGGTGTTGATGGGTAGGGAAGGTGTTGAAGGATAGGGAAGGTGGTGAAGGGTAGGGAAGGTGGTGAAGGGTAGGGCAGGTGGTGAAGAGTAGGGAAGGTGATGAAGGATAGGGAAGGGTGTGAAGGGTTGGGAAGGTGGTCAAAGGTAGGGCAGGTGGTGAAGGGTAGGGAAGGTGGTGAAGGGTAGGGAAGGTGGCGAAGGGTAGGGAAGGTGGTGAAGGGTAGGGAAGGTGGTGAAGGGTAGGTTAGGTGGTGAAGGGTTGGGAAGGTGGTGAAGGGTAGGGAAGGTGTTGATGGGTACGGAAGATGGTGAAGGGTAGGGAAGGTGGTGAAGGGTAAGGAAGGTGGTGAAGGGTAAGGAAGGTGGTGAAGGGTTGGGAAGGTGATGAAGGGTAGTGAAGGTGGTGAAGGGTAGGGAAGGTGTTGAAGGTACGGAAGGTGTTGAAGAGTGGGGAAGGTGGTGAAGGGTAGAGAAGGTGTTGATGGGTAGGGAAGGTGTTGATGAGTAGGGAAGGTGGTGAAGAGTAGGGAAGGTGGTGAAGGGTAGGGAAGGTGGTGAAGGGTAGGGAAGGTGGTGAAGGGTAGGGAAGGTGGTGAAGGATTCGGAAGGTGTTGAAGGGAAGGGAAGGTGGTGAAGGGTAGGGAAGGTGTTTAAGGGTAAAGAAGGTGGTGAAGGGTAGGGAAGGTGGTGAAGGGTAGGGAAGGTGGTGAAGGGTAGGGAAGGTGGTGAAGGATTCGGAAGGTGTTGAAGGGAAGGGAAGGTGGTGAAGGGTAGGGAAGGTGGTGAAGGGTAGGGAAGGTGGTGAAGGATCTTGAAGGATGTGAAGGGTAGGGAAGGTGGTGAAGCGTAGGGAAGGTGGTGAAGGATAGGGAAGGTGGTGAAGGATAGGGAAGATAGTGAAGGCTAGGGCAGGTGGTGAATAATAGGGAAGGTGATGAAGTGTAGGGAAGGTGGTGAAGAGTAGGGATGGTGGTGAAGGGAAGGGAAGGTGATGAAGGGTAGGGAAGGCGGTGAAGGGAAGGGAAGGGAAGGTGGTGAAGGGTAGGGAAGATGGTGAAGGGTAGGGAAGGTGGTGAAGGGTAGGGGAGGTGGTGAAGGGTAGGGAAGGTGGTGAAAGGTAGGGAAGGTGGTGAAGAGTAAGGAAGGGGATGAAGGAGAAGGGAACGCGATGAAAAGTTAGGAAAGGGGTAAAGGGTAGGGAGGATGGGCATCCTGTGACGCCTGCGGTGACGAGCAGCGTCTCTCTCACTATCAGCCACAACACCGCTGATGATACAAACACACCACTGTCACAGGGCCCACATTGTCTCCTCTGAGGAGACACCACTGTCACGGGGGCCACATTGTCTCCTCTGAGGAGACACCACTGTCACAGGGGCCACATTGTCTCCTCTGAAGAGACACCACTGTAACAGGGGCCACATTGTCTCCTCTGAGGAGACATCACTGTCACAGGGCCCACATTGTCTCCTCTGAGGAGACACCACTGTCACAGGGGCCCACATTGTCTCCTCTGAGGAGACACCACTGTCACAGGGGCCACATTGCCTCCTCTGAGGAGGCACCACTGTCACAGGGGCCCACATTGTCTCCTCTGAGGAGACACCACTGTCACAGGGGCCCACATTGTCTCCTCTGAGGAGACACCACTGTCACAGGGCCCACATTGTCTCCTCTGAGGAGACACCACTGTCACAGGGGCCACATTGTCTCCTCTGAGGAGACACCACTGTCACAGGGGCCACATTGTCTCCTCTGAGGAGACACCACTGTAACAGGGGCCACATTGTCTCCTCTGAGGAGACACCACTGTCACAGGGCCCACATTGTCTCCTCTGAGGAGACACCACTGTCACAGGGGCCCACATTGTCTCCTCTGAGGAGACACCACTGTCACAGGGCCCACATTGCCTCTTCTGAGGAGACACCACTGTCACAGGAGCCCACATTGTCTCCTCTGAGGAGACACCACTATCACAGGGGCCCACATTGTCTCCTCTGAGGAGACACCACTGTCACATTGTCTCCTCTGAGGAGACACCACTGTCACAGGGGCCCACATTGTCTCCTCTGAGGAGACACCACTGTCACATTGTCTCCTCTGAGGAGACACCACTGTCACAGGGGCCCACATTGTCTCCTCTGAGGAGACACCACTGTCACAGGGGCCACATTGTCTCCTCTGAGGAGACAGCACTGTCACAGGGGCCCACATTGTCTCCTCTGAGGAGACACCACTGTCACAGGGGCCACATTGTCTCCTCTGAGGAGACACCACTGTCACAGGGGCCACATTGTCTCCTCTGAGGAGACACCACTGTCACAGGGGCCACATTGTCGCCTCCTATATATAGTACATAGAGACAATAGACTCGAGTATCAGGACCCAATCACTGGTTACTGTGAGTGTGTCAGGATATCATCACCAGGACACCTGCTAGTACCGGGACACAGTCACTGGTTACTGTGTATACTCTTTCACTGTCCTGACCTTAATTATCGATGTACGTTTTTCATTTTTGTACCAATGTCTTCGCAATAGAATGTTCTAGAAGAACATATGTATAAAATGTCACACAAGGATGCGTTAGACCGGCACCAAATCAAAAACTACGTCGATTACACTGGTCGTGTCAACAATACAATGGTCTTACCACGTAGATGCCGTTCTCCCAAATAGGCTATGAGGCTGTTAAAAAAACGAAAATTTAATAGCAAACATTTTTATACTATCCCCAAGTCGATCGGATATGAATTGGATTTCATAGAAATATTTTTTTCAAATGCCGCTTGAGGTGCATTCAAGAGAAAAAAAATATGTCGTGCTCAAGCGACATATGGGTGCGAAAGTGCTAAATTGTGTGCAATCTAAAGGCGCTCATTTTGAAACCATTACCAGATTGATCGGATAAAATTTAAATTTTTAACAAATATTTTAATGAACGACTCCGGACGTCGTCGCTAAAGCGGGGAAGTGCTCTAGCGACCACTAATTAATATCTGTACTAATCCTAAGAGCCGTGATTAATCTCTGTACTATCCTAAGAGCCGTGATTAAGCTCTGTACTATCCTAAGAGCCGTGATTAAGCTCTGTACTATCCTAAGAGCCGTGATTAAGCTCTGTACTATCCTAAGAGCCGTGATTAAGCTCTGTACTATCCTAAGAGCCGTGATTAAGCTCTGTACTATCCTAAGAGCCGTGATTAAGCTCTGTACTATCCTAAGAGCCGTGATTAAGCTCTGTACTATCCTAAGAGCCGTGATTAATCTCTGTACTATCCTAAGAGCCGTGATTAAGCTCTGTACTATCCTAAGAGCTGTGATTAAGCTCTGTACTATCCTAAGATCCATGATTAAGCTCTATACTATCCTAAGAGCCGTGATTAAGCTCTATACTAGCCTAAGAGCCGTGATTAATCTCTGTACTATCCTAAGAGCCGTGATTAAGCTCTATACTATCCTATGAGCCGTGATTAAGCTCTATACTATCCTAAGAGCTGTGATTAAGCTCTATACTATCCTAAGAGCTGTGATTAAGCTCTGTACTACCTAAGAGCCGTGATTAAGCTCTATACTATCCTAAGAGCCGTGATTAAGCTCTGTACTATCCTAAGAGCCGTGATTAAGCTCTGTACTATCCTAAGAGCCGTGATTAAGCTCTATACTATCCTAAGAGCCGTGATTAAGCTCTATACTATCCTAAGAGCCGTGATTAAGCTCTGTACTACCTAAGAGCCGTGATTAAGCTCTATACTATCCTAAGAGCCGTGATTAAGCTCTGTACTATCCTAAGAGCCGTGATTAAGCTCTGTACTACCTAAGAGCCGTGATTAAGCTCTGTACTATCCTAAGAACCGTGATTAAGAAGTGTTTAGTTGTGTATACGTCTGTGTGTGTGTGTGTCAGCACGGGTGACAGGTGTACCGGGGTGTGTGTGTGTCAGCACGGGTGACAGGTGTACCGTTGTGTGTGTGTGTCAGCACGGGTGACAGGTGTACCGGGGTGTGTGTGTGTCAGCACGGGTGACAGGTGTACCGGGGTGTGTGTGTGTCAGCATGGGTGACAGGTGTACCAGGGTGTGTGTGTGTGTGTGTCAGCACGGGTGACAGGTGTACGAGGGTGTGTGTGTGTGTGTGTCAGCACGGGTGACAGGTGTACCGGTGTGTGTGTGTGTGTCAGGCCGGGTGACAGGTGTACCGCGGTGGGTGTGTCAGGCCGGGTGACAGGTGTACAGGAGTGTGTGTGTGTCAGCATGAGTGACAGGTGTACTGGAGTGTGTGTGTGTCAGCATGAGTGACAGGTGTACAGGAGTGTGTGTGTGTCAGCACGGGTGACAGTTGTACCGGGGTGTGTGTGTGTCAGGCCGGGTGACCGGTGTACCGCGGTGGGTGTGTCAGGCCGGGTGACAGGTGTACCGCGGTGGGTGTGTGTCAGGCCGGGTGACAGGTGTACCGCGGTGGGTGTGTGTCAGGCCGGGTGACAGGTGTACAGTGTGAAGACAGGCACTTCATCTCAAGAACCGCGGGACGGTAACGACCCTGTACACACCTAAATGTGATTGCTGGGGTTGGGCTTCAGCTCTTTGATCCCGCCTCTTAAGCAGTGAAGCTCTTCATATAGACCAGCCATGAGTATCAATGAAAGAATGTTAAATTGTTGGAAGCAAACCCACAGACAAGACCAACTAAAATTATACTCAATGACAGCAGCATTCATGTTGCAGTGGAATATCTCGAGGACTGTGAAGAGACTGTCTGGGTCAGGCGCAACACTGGACCAGAGGGACTGCCCAAAAATCAAACAATAACTCTTTGGAAGGGAGACCTGCCCCCAGTCATTAAATTATCAGGCATGATGGCGTGCAAGGTGGAGAGGTATATTGGCAGCCCAGCTTTATGTGGCAACTGTCAACGGTGTGATCACAGAACGTGGCAATGTGATCGCCCAACTAGGTGTGAGTGTTGCAGTGGCTCTCACGACACCAAGCAGTGTCTGGCTAAGCTTACACCGGGTGAGGGTGGCGGGGTAATGCCTAAATGTGTCAACTGTAAGCAGCCCCCCACCATACCTGGAACAGTTATTGCACCTTGAGGCCTGATTGACGGGGCTCGAGAGGAACACCGAATCAAGCCGCAGGTGGACCAGTGAACAGAGACGGGAATGGCTCCGTGGACAGTACCGCAGCAAGCAAGGGGCCAGACCAGGACAATAGACCGGCAACCGTCTGGTGTAGTGATCAATCAGTGAATAGGAGAACCCAGGGTCAGGAGGGCAATCAGGCATGGGCCATGGTCACGAGCAGTGTAGCCAGCCACCACCACTTCCCCATCCCTGAGGGCTTCCAACCACTTCCCCTTCCCGGGAACCCACCCACACCTCAATTTCTACCTTAATCGATACGAATTAAATATAGAACAATGTACCCCATGGGGTGAGCGGGTAAATGGGGACGGGGGGAAGAATTAGTGGGGGGGGGAGGAGGGGGAGAGGAAGGGTTTTTAGGTAGAGATAAAGTGCCAGGACTAGACCCAGCTGCATGGAGTTTACGCGTTTTTATGACCGTATTAAGCAATGGAAACAAGGAGTCGGTATTTTGTGACAACATTCCGTCTTTTCAGCGCACCCACGGAGATAGCAGCCCTCAGCTGAGTGAGTCCTGGAGGCTCACACCAGCAGAGGTTTGATCCACTAGTCAACATCGTGTCCCCCCCACCCTCAGAGTCACTGCTAAACGGGAGTTAGCACCTTCTCCTCCCACCCCCCCCCCTCAGAGTCACTGCTAAACGGGAGTTAGCACCTTCTCCTCCCCCCCCCCCCTCAGAGTCACTGCTAAACGGGAGCTAGCACCTACCTTCCCTCCACTATAGAGGGGAGAAGAGTTAAGGAGTCTGGGGTAGTTAGGAGCTAGATATTTTGAGGAGTGGTTTTGGAGGAGGCGAGTGTCATTGGAATATAGGAGCAGGGGGTGGGTCGTAGATCAGGTTAAACAGGTTGTGAATATTTCTAGATCTACTGAGGGGTGTTTCTGAGGAAAGTGTCGTAGCTGTTGTGAAACGTGTGACTTCTTGTGATCTGTTTTTCCCCATGGTGTCCCAGACCATGTTCAGTGACGGGGTGTTCGCCCATCCGTGCAGAGCTTCACTAGTGGTGAAGTCCTGCCAGTGAGTGTCGAACACCCATCTCGGGGCCCTGTTCTGGGTGCCTTGGAGTTTCTTTTATTTGTTGGTTTTGCGAGTGACAGTGGGCTGGGTGTGTATGTAAGGAGTGGGAGATTGAGTGTCTTGTAAAGGTAGAGTTTGGTGGCTTGGGAGGCGTGTCTGAGGGGGAAGAGTTTTTAGAGCTTTTGAGGATATGATTTTTTAGATGTTATGTGTGTGTGTAAGCGGCGGTTGTGGTCTAATGTTAGGCCCAAGACTGATGTTGTTTGCTCTCATGATGTTGGCTGGGTCAGATGATTGTCAGTAAAGGTTTAGTGGGACTGGCTCTTGTCGTTTGGTATAGAAGAAGTGGATGATTTTGGATTTGTTAGGGTTTGTTTTCATCCGCCAGTCATTTTCCCAGAAGGTTACTTTGTGTATTTCTTCCTGTGCTTTGTGGGTGAGGGTGTCAATCGAGTATCAAGAGATCAGTTGGATTACGTCGTCATCATAACAGAGGGTCATAGAGGTCCAGTATCTTGGGTTCGGAATGTCATTTATGTAGCGTATATATAGGGTCGTTGTACTGAGAGAACTGAGCCCTGGGGTACTCCAGTATTTTGGTTGAAGTATCCTGTCAGGATCACTGTGATCCTCACTGAACTCCCAGCTAACTGTTAAACTGAAACATTAAATGGTGGAAGCTACAATAAAGAGATTTTATTTATTTCAATTAAATAAAAACTTAACTTACGGCTGCTACCACCTTCCTGAACCTGAAACCTGAATGTGCCTGCATTACTGATCTCCTAGGATGGACAGAAATCAATAATTATGAACTCGAAGGGCGTAGGAATCTTGGCAATACTGCTTGGGAATTAATTTATAGAACATTCTTTACTTTACTTGTTTAGATTCAAGAGCAACTTTAATTGCCATTAAATGGAGGAGAACATAGGGGACTTCCAGTACAGCATGTAAACCAGAAATATAACGACTCAGATAAGAAACATGAAAGGGAGTGAAAATATCTAAACACCAAAATACATTACTCAGCACTATATTTAACAAAAGACACGTATTTATATCCATGCTGTAATTAAGTCCTACGAGGCAATGGTATATCACTGATGGAACATGAGTTCTCAAGAGCACCTTACCTTATCCTGCAATTACCGGCCACAGATGTTGAGTGGATCTCTCCCTCAGGTCCCTTGGACCTGTCCCCAAGACACACTACCTTAAAATTTGTTCGCAAGGTTACCATTGGAAGGATAGCTCCTCCCACAACTAATACAGCGCCTGGGCTTCTTCCATTATTTTTGGCTACTGCCAATCATTTAAAAACTAGGCCTGAGGTCTGGCTCTCAAGGGCCAGTAAGGGCTTGGCACCTATCTACAGCCAATCACCTTCCAGGTCTGCTTGAAAGATACATGAAATGCCCATAGAGTCGTGTCAGCTCTATCCAGCAGCCCGAAGGAACAAGGCCTCTTTGTAGTTGGCGACAAACACCAGACCTGGCCCACAGCGAGCTGTGTTCACAGAATTGGACGAAATAAGTTCCAGCCTGTCTTATCCAAGATACGGGAAGGGACACTTGACTCGCCTAAGGCTTCATGGGGAAGAAGGGGAGATGAAGCAACGGGGGAGGGGGAGAATGAAAAAGGAAGGGGAAGGCGAACAAGGGAAGGGGGCGCAAGTACGCAAGTACTCCCTGCCCTTAAGGGAAAGGAAACGGGGCCTCATCACTTCAGTAAATAACAACATTCCCGCACAGATTATTGATGACCTCCACATAAGGAATTAATATGAATCACTGGGGGTAACCCCTACACTTAAACAATAATGCCCTACATATAATCAACCTATATGTGCCAAAGAATAAACTTGACCTTGATACACTACCTAAATTTGTTAATGAAGGAACCTACCTTGAACCGACCAGCAAGGAACCTACCTTGCTGGTCGGTGACCTTAATGCCAGGCATCCACACTTTGGTGCCAACTGTCATCAGCCCAATGTCAATGGACGGAAACTGTTACTCTATGTTAGAAGAAATGAAAATCTTAGGGTCCTGAGAGATTAACAGCCAACCCACTTCAGATGAGGAAGATTGGACTATGCTCTTCTGCTGAATGAACAGGACACGGATGCCAGTACACAGTCTATGTAGTGACCACTGGGCACTGATTACCACCGTCGACATGATTAAGAGAAGGAAAGAGATAAATAAAAGAAAAAGGTTATCACTAGGACCGGATATGAGGCCGCACTTCATAAACAGGATGAGTGACTGGTTCACGGAATACCAAATCCCAGAAGATATTGATACAATTGTTGATAACCTTTATAACCTAATTGAGAGCTGTCTCAGAGTTCCGTGTCGTACGACTGGGCGAAGTACCCTTCAGAGGAAGAAAATACAATGGTATGAGAACAATTACATAAAGATGCTCAATGCAAATGTAAGAGCATGAGTAGAGAGTAACGGAGACATCCAACTGAAAGCAACCAAGAGCTGTTTAAAACTGTGTGTCAAGTAGCCACGGAAGAGAAGATTAAAGAGCGGGAAAGACAGTGGCTTGACTTTACTAGCTCCATTAAACGAGAAACATCTGCAAAACGAGTGTGGGCAAAAATTCAGATAGGTAAGGTGGGCAGAACCCGGCTTGCGACTCACAAAGACCCCAAGGGTAAGGCTGAGGAAGTAATTCACAAGTGGAGTGATACAGCATCCTTCTCCTCCCTCACTGCAGAAATCAGCAGGGAACAGCTCCTGCGACATAATGACAGAAGATTTAGGATAACAAGAGCACAGGCTAGCGATGATGAGTTTGGGCAACCAATCACTGCCCAGGAAGTAAGGGCGCTATGAAAAAGAATAATAGTATTGCACCTGGTGAAGACGGCGTCACCTACGACATACTCAATGCACTGTGTGAAGTGACTGGGAATCCACTACTCAACCTATTTAACAAGTCATTCCTAAGTGGTGTGATGCCCACACAATGGAAACACACAATAATTGTTCCCGTACCGAAGCCCAATGACCCTGGTAATTACAGACCTATCAGTCTCATGTCATGCACTTGCAAGATGCTTGAAAGGATCATCCTAAACCGACTGTTGCACAAAATAGGCAGGCTAGGGGAGGGGGTCAATGGATTTGTTATAGGACAGAGCACAACAAATCGTATAGTTAATTACTTGGCTAATGCCACAGCTAAGTACTCTGTATTTGTTGATATCAAAGGAACCTTCGACAAAGCGCAGGGGATTGCGATCCTGGACAAGCTTGCATACATGGGTGTCAAGGGGAGACTCATGAAATGGGTTGAAGACTACCTCACAGGGAGGAAAGCCAAGGTTTGCTTCAATGGAGCAGTCTCAAGAACAATGAATATGGAACTCGGGACCTCCCTAGGCGGAGTTGTCCAACAAAAGTTGGGCAGCTTTTCAGTCCGTTAATGAATGAGTTCCATAGACTAGGTCCCTTTATTTGCATAGTGTTTACACAGATTAAGTTTGACTGTAGGGACATCAAAGAAATATTTATTTCAGGTGTGGTGATTATGGGTTTTATTACATCTGTCTAGGAAGAGTTTCAGAACAGGGTTTGCATTTAAGAACAGGGTTTTGTAAATGTAAATGGCACAAGAGAATGTGTGGAGTGATTTTATGTTTATCATGTTTAGGGAATTAAACAAGGGGGCGCTGAGTGTTGTCTGAGAGCACAGTTTGTTATTGTTCTGATAGAAGATTTTTGCTGAGTGATGATTGGCTTGAGGTAGTTTGCAGTGGGTGAACCCCATGCAGATATCATATGTAAGATAGGGCTAGATTAGCGCATAGTATAGTGAGAGGAGAGCAGAGTTTGGAATATAATATATGATTTTAAAGAAAACTCCAACCGTTTTTTGAGACTTTCTTGGTTATGTGTTGTATGTGGGTGCTGAAGTTAAATATCTTGTCTATGTATAGGCCAAGGAACTTTCCATCATTTTCATTGCTGATGTTAACATTGTCTATCTGAAGCTGAATTGCATTTGTTGATTTGCTTCCAAATATGATGTAGTAGGTCTTTTCTATGTTTAGTGTGAGTTGGTCGGTTAACATCCAAAATTGGATTTTTTAATTTCATAATTTAATGTGTGTGGGTTGGGGTCTGAGTAGATGAGTTGCTTTACATTCCAGTAAGTAATGCAATAGAGGCGCCTCTGCATTTGTACCACAGATATGACACTCTTTAACAATTGGGTTTATTATACCTCCCAGCAGCACTTGTAACCAAGTCTGAGTCTGTGTATGGCTACTGAAATGTCTCTGGATAATGTTTGTGAGTCGCTATGATTTTTAGCACCCTTTTATTTGTCCGTTTGGGATTTTGACGTCCAAATGCAGTGTTCCATTCGAATGAGCGGGTTGATAGTAGTAAACCCATCAGCTTGCTGACTTGGTGTTAGCTTGTAATATTATTTACATATATCACTGAAGTTGTTGAATAAAGTACTGTTGTTAATTTAGAGGCTAAGATGACCCATGCGTCAGAATGAGACAACATAAGAATGTCAAGGATATTAGGAATACATTTATTACAAGGATTATAACCGAGACTAAACGAGTTGTATATCAGTGAGACCAGGTTTGTGATCGGAGACCTCTGTACTCTACCACTCAAGCAGCAAGCCAACTCACCACCCTTCTTGGCAGTATCATCTATGGTCATATGTTTGATATGTAAGTTAACTAAGTTTTTGGTGTTGGGCTTTACACCTATCAACCTTTGGATTGTTCTTAAACCGTGCCACAAGCTAGCTTACTGACCCACCACCAAATATAGTTATTCTTGTAGTCTTGGACTAAACTAAACTTTCTGTATGCTGTACATCTGAACTAAGTTTTTTGTTGAAGGAAATTTATTTGACTATGATCCATAACACATCTTTTAAGTGTAGGATTTTGGATAGTAGGACTAATTAATGGTAATTTGTATGAGAAAAGCTTTCAATGGTTCTCTCATTGCATCTTTGGCATTTTTATCTTTTTGTTGCTAAGTAGCTTGAACAATGCACTGTTTGCCCAACATTGCTGCTAAAATTACTTCTTCTTTTCTTATATAAATTCAGCATAATACTTTTACTGTGAGACCAACGTAGGTAACTCATCTCTGTGAAAAGGAATTTCTCAAATCATAGTTAAGATCCAGACACATTTATTTAAATATTTATGCAATTGCTACTGCTGATATTCGGCTGCGTCGCGTCCATCAAGTTTCTGCTGACGTATACGCGACACATCGTGATACTTCAGCCAGTAACTGGTGGTGCTCCAGCCATATGGCTCAGTGCTCGTGATGCTTCAGCCAGTAACTGGTGGTGCTCCAGCCATATGGCTTAGTGCTCGTGATACTTCAGCCAGTAACTGGTGGTGCTCCAGCCATATGGCTCAGTGATCGTGATGCTTCAGCCAGTAACTGGTGGTGTTCCAGCCATATGGCTCAGTGCTCGTGATGCTTCAGCCAGTAACTGGTGGTGCTCCAGCCATATGGCTCAGTGCTCGTGATGCTTCAGCCAGTAACTGGTGGTGCTTCAGCCATATGGCTCAGTGCTCGTGATGCTTCAGCCAGTAACTGGTGGTGTTCCAGCCATATGGCTCAGTGCTCGTGATGCTTCAGCCAGTAACTGGTGGTGCTCCAGCCATATGGCTCAGTGCTCGTGATACTTCAGCCAGTAACTGGTGGTGCTCCAGCCATATGGCTCAGTGATCGTGATGCTTCAGCCAGTAACTGGTGGTGTTCCAGCCATATGGCTCAGTGCTCGTGATGCTTCAGCCAGTAACTGGTGGTGCTCCAGCCATATGGCTCAGCGCTCGTGACACTTCAGCCAGTAACTGGTGGTGCTCCAGCCATATGGCTCAGCGCTAGTGACACTTCAGCCAATAACTGATGGGTGCTCCAGCCATATGGCTCAGCGCTTGTTGATACCTTGGCTAATGGCCGAGTTTCTGCTTTCATTAAATAAATTCCTGAGATTGTGAACAAAAGACGAATAAACTAATAGTCACAAACAAAATTAATAGAAGGAGGAGAATAATTTTACTCTGGCCATTAGGTTACTGTTTCACAACGCCATCCTCCAGAAATTATAGTATCTATAGCTACTGCGGATGGAATATACAAAATATAAACTGTTGTACTCAGAAAAAGTTCACATTATGTAAAATTGGAATCCTAAATGACATAACAAAAACTGAAACAGCCTAGACTGTCCTAGGCCTTGATAAGCAATACTAGGTTGAACACAATCTTAGGCCTAGTTTAGTACACATATGTACATTACTAGAAAAAGTTAGGTTTGGTTGTGGCCAAATTTCTCGTGCCCTCTACAAAATAAATGTTACAAAACGTGGATTTTGTGTGTGTGTAACAGTTAATATTTTGTACACTCTATCTATAGCGGCTATAGACTCTATCATATTTGGATGACAGGTTGTCAGGGAGCTATACAGTGAGGCAAATTATTCAAAACAAGAATTCAGTGAAGATCAAATAGCAGCAGATCAAGGTCCATTCACGGCTGCATGTTTTTGCTGGATAGCGATAGATCATCTATCACAGCTACTTTAACTTACAGGATACATAACTTACAGGAAGATAACTTACATGGAACATAACTTACAAGGAGTATTACCTACAGTATACATAACTTACAGGAACATAACTTACTGGAACGTAACTTACAGGAACGTAACTTAAAGGATGCCCAACTTACAGGAACGTAACTTACAGGATACATAACTTACAGGAAGATAACTTACATGGAACATAACTTACAAGGAGTATTACCTACAGTATACATAACTTACAGGAACATAACTTACTGGAACGTAACTTACAGGAACGTAACTTAAAGGATGCCCAACTTATAGGAACATAACTTACCGGAACGTAACTTAAAGGATGCCCAACTTACAGGAACATAACTTACAGGAACGTAACTTACTGGAACATAACTTACATGAACGTAACTTAAAGGATACACAAACTTCAGGAACATAACTTACAGGAACATAACTTACAAGGATTATTACCTACATGATACATACCTTACAAGGAACATACCTTACAGGGAACATAACTTACAGGAACATAACTTACAGGAACATAAATTACCTGGTACATAACTTACAGGGATCATAACTTACAGGATACATAACTTACAGGAATATAACTTAAAGGATACATAAATTACAGTAACATAACTTACAGGGAGTATAACTTACAAGGAATTCAACTTACATGTAACATAACTTACAGGGAATATAACTTTCAGGGGACATAACTTTCAGGGAACATAACTTACAATGAACATAACTTATAGGGAGCATAACTTACAGGGAACATAACTTACATGGAATATAACTTATAGAGAGCATAACTTAAAGGTGACATAACTTGCATGGAATATAACTTACATGGAACAAAACTTACATGGAATACAACTTATAGGGAACATAGCTTACAGGTAACATAACTTACATGGGATATAACTTACATGGAACATAACTTATATGGAATACAACTTATAGGGAACATAACTTATAGGAAACATAATATACATGGAACATAATTTACATGGAATATAACGTACAGGTAACATAAGATCCAGGTAACATAACTTACAGGTAACATAACTTACAGGTAACATAATATACATGGAACATAATTTACATGGAATATAACGTACAGGTAACATAACTTACAAGGACCCTAACTTGTACTGAATATAACATACAGTTAACATAAGTTACAGATAACAAAACTTACAGGTAATATAAGTTACAGGTAACATAAGTTACAGGGAACATAACTTACAGGAATATAACATACAGGTAACATACCTTATAGGAAACATAACACAGGGAACATTACCTACAGGAACATAATTTACGGGTTACGTAACTTTGTGAACATTCATAAACAGGATTCGTCTCTTACAGGACACACAACATCCAAAAGACATTAATTGTTACCGCAAGTCAACAATACTGTTTTCATTGTTTAAATCGGTTTATTTAATTCAGTAATTTGTTTCATGCAACCTGCAGGCAAATGCTTAATCTCAATAAACACACAATAACTTAATTATCAATTTTCCTAATTCATAATTTCACAGTCCATTCTCCAATAATGATAGTCCTTATAACAAGTATGTTTGATCAGACTTACACAAATGAACTGTTTCAGTCAACAATGTTCACATTTTGTTCTACTGATGTAAGTTTTCTTGCTTTAATACTGTGCATTAAAATATTTAAGATAGTTTTGTTGGATTGACTGGAAATTTTAAACCACAAAGCACTCTGAACAATTATGCGAGATTCAGGATCATTAATTATTTTGAGAGATTATTTGTATTTTAAAACTTTTGTTAAAACATGTCTGTCAGCACATATATAATTAACAAAATATATTTGTAGTGTTGCAGCAAAGAGATTGTAAGTGTTGTTCCCTTTATCTCATTAATGTTGTTCCCATTATTATTTTAGAATTTAAAATTATTCGTAAATACAGCAGCTTAGTACAAGTTAATAATAAATTTAATAGCCTAATAGAAGTAAGTCATGTACAAAATATCTTAATACAAGTAAATCATCAATTCAAAAGCCTATTATCTGTTTTACAAAGGTGTAGGATCGCTCGAGGGAAATGTGTACTGATGAGCGCTGTCCTCTCCTTAATAGTAAACTTCCTCACCGTGTCTTCGACCAATGTGGAGACTTACATCTTTATGAGAGCACTTTTGCAGGTGGTTGGTCTTGGCTGCTACATGGGTTGCCTGCTTGTCAGTATCAAAAATACTTCTTGCATCAGTATAGTCGAGGTCACATTCTAACCCATTACATATAAATATAATGCAAGGTATAGTATGTACTAAACTTGACCAAGCAATGCATTGAGGAACATTGACGTTTGGACGTACATGGTAGGTTCACTTTTTATTTATTAAAACATGTTTTAAGTACATAGTTTCGCCTTGGTTAGGCCTAGTTAGCTCCTATGGTTGGTGATTGTATAGTTATGCATGAGTTGAATTACAGTATTTTACACGTTGTCAAAATTATAAATCATTAATACGTACAATATTATACGTTTTCAAGTACGTAAAACATCTGATGTTCTATCTAAAGTTAATATAATTGCAAAAGTTTCCACATCCATTGTCTCAAGTGTGGCACGAACTGTGTCACGCTTGATGATATACTAAAGTTATGACAGGATTCAAATATTTTGACTGCAATAATATAGATTTGTATGTAAAGCTATAGACTAAGGCAGATACCTCGTCTAAAGTAATATTACGCATTATGATATTTGAAGGAACTGAATCTAACGTTAAGGCCTAACATAAATGGATGGACCGGAGGTAACAATATATGAACTTAACTGAATACATTGATTGAATAGAACTGATTGAATATAATATCATAAGATACGGGAAGCAAGTGTTTCTACTGCTTCGCCATGCTATTTTAGCTCACGTGCCTCCATTGTTTACGTTTCTAAAAACAAACACACACACCTGTTTCTGCCTCTGCCAGGGATCGAACCCGGACCCTTAGGACTACGACCCCAGAGTGCTGTCCACTAAGCCGAGAGGCCCCATAGGATCTGTGTGTGTGTGTTTGTACTCACAACTAGGTGAGTACGCGCACACACAATGAATTAGTCTGTGATGCCAGAGGCAGACTCCATACATATTTTGAACAGTAGATATTATAAGAGCCCAATAGATTCATGACTTCAGTTGATTAACAGGTGAGAGGCGAGACCAAAGATCCGAAGCTCAACCCTTAATTAGGAGCGAATAGACACACACACGAAGCTGGAACAATGAGAGGGACCCCGACAAGTAGACTATTCACGTGGATGAAAAGAAACTGTCAGAAAATTATGGCATTGATCAGATGCAGTGTAACAGACAGGCGAAATGTTACCAGTGGAGTACCATAAGGTTCAGTTCAAGAGCCAGTAATGTTCTTTGTCTATATAAACCATCTATGGGAAGGAATTCAGGTTACATGAATATGTTTGTAGATGATTCTAACTTACTACTTAAAGGCTCTAAGGCTCTAAGATGGCTGCCATGCTCTTGAAAATGACCTAGGCAAAATAAGTGAATGGAGTAACACATGGCTGGTGGAATTTAATGAGGACAAATGCCACGTAATGAATTGTAGAATAAGAGAAAATAAGCAACAAACAATCTATATGTTATGTGAAAAAGTTAAAGAACTGGACAAAGAGATCTAAGGGTGGTTCTGGATAGTAACTGTCAACAGAGGATTACATCAAAAGCATTGTGAGAGGAGCCTACACTACACTTTTTACAATGTTCAGAATTGTTTTCATATTCATTGATGAGGAAATAATAAATGATTCGCGACATTCGTGTGAGTAAAAGTGGAGTATATAACAGTTGTATGGTGACCATATAAAAGTGGAGTATATAACAGTTGTATGGTGACCATATAAAAGTGGAGTATATAACAGTTGTATGGTGACCATATAAAAGTGGAGTATATAACAGTTGTATGGTGTCCATATAAAAGTGGAGTATATAACAGTTGTATGGTGTCCATATAAAAGTGGAGTATATAACAGTTGTATGGTGTCCATATAAAAGTGGAGTATATAACAGTTGTATGGTGTCCATATAAAAGTGGAGTATATAACAGTTGTATGGTGTCCATATAAAAGTGGAGTATATAACAGTTGTATGGTGTCCATATAAAAGTGGAGTATATAACAGTTGTATGGTGTCCATATAAAAGTGGAGTATATAACAGTTGTATGGTGTCCATATAAAAGTGGAGTATATAACAGTTGTATGGCGTCCATATAAAAGTGGAGTATATAACAGTTGTATAAAAACTTGAGGCGTTAAAAGTGCAAACGCTAATACAAAGAAAAGAGGAGATATGATCACCATGTACAAAATCTCGATAGAAATGAACACGTTCACGAGGAGAAATTTTAAAAACTTGTAAAGTCTTGATCAAGAGGCTACAAACTCCAGCTTAGAAAGCATCGTTACCGTAAAATTTCCGAAATTCTCTTTTACGAACACAGTTATAGAATGTAAACGGAAAAATTTAAAGAGACGCGCACGGATGCTAAATCATCAGCAGTTTCAAAATCATATGAGAAAGATAGTAGGTGAGACAGGACACCAGTATTGAAGCTCTTATCCTCTAACTACATATGGGTAATTACACAAATAAACATACAAACAAACATATACCAATCATGATCTTACAGAAGACACGAAATTTCAAGATTGAAAGTGAAATCTGGCAAGTTGTGCACATGCAGCCTCCGGCAGGTACTTAACAGACAGGCGCGAGTTACAGACAGGAATCAAAGTTCTGAACACCAGCATCTGTTCCTCTTCCCTCAAGCCAACTAAATAACTCACCCTCATTCAGTGCTTTAAGTGCTATCACAACGCACATGAAACACGTGCGTTGTGTACTACATATGGACCACCACTTACCACATATGTCAGACCAATCCTGGAGTATGCGGCTCCAGCATGGAGTCCATATCTAGTAAAGCATAAGACTAAACTGGAAAAGGTTCAAAGGTTTGCCACCAGACTAGTACCCGAACTGAGGGGCATGAGCTAAGAGGAGAGACTACGGAAATTAAACTTCACGTCACTGGGAGACAGAAGAGATAGAGGGGACATGATCACCATATATAAGATTCTCAGAGGAATTGATAAGGTAGATAAAGACAGACTATTCACCACAAGGGGCACACGCACTAAGGAACACACGTGGAAATTGAGTGCCCAAATGAGCCATAGAGACGTTAGAAAGAATATTTTCAGTGTCAGAGTAATAGACAAATGGAATGCATTAGGCAGTGATGTGGAGGCTGCCTCCGTACACAGTTTCAAGTGTAGATATGATAAAGCCCAGTAGGCTCGGGAACCTGTACATTAGTTGATTGACAGTTGAGAGGCAGAACCAAAGAGCCAGAGCTCAACCCCCGCAAGCACAATTAGGTAAGTACAAATAGGTAAGTACGTAATGTAAAGCACTACAATAAATCTGCTCAAAATGCTCTGCTCCTAGACACTTGTGGTGAAAATGTCCCCCTGCAGATCCCTCAACTGCGCCAATTGTCAAGGCCCTCACAGTGCTGTAGACAAACAATGCCCACGTAGGAAACAAGCCATGAAAGCACTTGGATCTAACCAGCATCAACATCCATCTCCCACTAACAACACAAATGCTGCACATCAACTTCCTTTCAATCAGCACACCCATCATACCTCTGTGTCCTACTCCAGTGCAGCTCAAAATCATCCTAATTATCCTTACCTACATCCCATCACTACTTACCTCACTCTCCACCACCAGATACTGCAACATCCCATCACTGCTTACCCTCTCCCTCCTCCACCCCATACACCAACATCCCATCACTGCTTACCCTCACCCTCGACCACCCCATACACCAACATCCCATCACTGCGCACCCTCACCCTCGACCACCCCATACACCAACATCCCATCCTGCTTACCCTCACCCTCGACCACCCCATACACCAACATCCCATCACTCTTTACCCTCACCCTCGACCGCCCCATACACCAACATCCCATCACTGCTCTTCCCCTCTCTCTACCACCCCATACACCAACATCCCATTACTGTTTACCCTCACCCTCGACCACCCCATACACCAACATCCCATCACTGCTTACCCTCACACTCGACCACCCCATACACCAACATCCCATCACTACTTTTCTCCTCTCTTCACCACCCCATACACCAGCATCCATCACTCTTTACCCTCAGTCTCCTCCACCCCGTACACCAACATCCCATCACTGCTTACCCTCACCCTCGACCACCCCATACACCAACATCCCATCCTGCTTACCCTCACCCTCGACCACCCCATACACCAACATCCCATCACTCTTTACCCTCACCCTCGACCGCCCCATACACCAACATCCCATCACTGCTTACCCTCTCCCTCCACCACCCCATACACCAACATCCCATCACTGCTAACCCTCACCCTCCACCACCCCATACACCAACATCCCATCACTGCTTACCCTCTCCCTCCACCACCCCATACACCAACATCCCATCACTGCTAACCCTCACCCTCCACCACCCCATACACCAACATCCCATCACTGCTAACCCTCACCCTCCACCACCCCATACACCAACATCCCACTTCTAACTCTATAATCAACAGTATGGCATAATTGCAAAAGTTAAGGCTTGGATCCTCTATAAAAATAATAATAATGATAATAATAATAATAATAATAATAATAATAATAATAATAATAATAATAATAATAATAATAATAATAATAATAATAATAATAATAATAATAATCTATATAAATAAAAATGGAAATGTTCGTTTGTTCAAAATCGCTAATCTCCGAAAGCTCTTCACCGATTGCTTTAAAAATTTTCACACAACGTTCCCTTCGCATCCGAGCGGGTTTATATAAACATACTATATAGATGTCACTGGAGTGGGGGATGGTGGGGAGGACGAGGGGATGGGGGAGTGGGGGATGGTGCGGAGGATGAAGGGACGGGGAATGATTGGCAGGACGAGAGGACGGGGGAGAGGGGATGGTGGGGAGGACTGGGAGACAGGGGAAGGTTGCTGTGCTCAGCAATGCACATGTGTTGCAGAGCCACAGCAACGCGTGGCCGGGTACAGCTAGTAATAATAATAATAATAATAATTAATAGTAACAATAATAATAATTAATAACAACAATAATAATAATAATAATAATAATAATAATAGTTTATTTTAGGAAAAGTCCATACATACAAAATGAGTTACAAGCAGAATGTTTGATATCTAGATAGAGCTACTATATAATATGCCTAAAGTGGTAAGAACTCTATACATGTAAGATGTAAAGCCATAATAAGCACAGTGTTTCTGAGAACTCTTCCATGTTCCATTGCCAAGGAAACATCCGTGTATTTGTTGAAAATGTTCCAATGTGTCTTGAACACCAGAAGCTCTCTGTCATCCATGTTCCAGCTTCACTCATAGGGGCTCCCCCAGTATTTGTACCATGGAACACTCCTCACTTTTCCCATATCATTCAGCAGGTACATCTTCCATAGTTCCCTTGCCTACGCGGAGGGTTCTCTGCACACCACAGAAAACGTTTTGACAACAGGCAATTCTCACCCAGGACTATACTACTCGAGATCACCAGTTCTATCTACACCTGCTGCTCCTGTCCACCCACCCTTTACCACCTCATCATGCACTGACATCGACAGAAACACGCCTCTCATACCATTCAACTTAGATACATTTCCACCCCAATCACCCCTACACCTCAGCCAACCCTT
Organism: Procambarus clarkii; assembly: GCF_040958095.1. Classification (NCBI taxonomy): domain Eukaryota; kingdom Metazoa; phylum Arthropoda; class Malacostraca; order Decapoda; family Cambaridae; genus Procambarus; species Procambarus clarkii. The sequence goes on along the minus strand of NC_091195.1, from coordinate 5,191,970 downwards.
TTCCTTAAAAGATCCCAGAGGTCACAATCATCATCAACCTCTTTACCCCATTCTGAGTGGTCCTTCACCTCATCCCTCTCATGTGCACCTGCATCCCTCTCATGAGCACCTGCATCCCTCTCATGAGCACCTGCATCCCTCTCATGAGCACCTGCATCCCTCCCATGAGCACCTACATCCCTCTCATGAGCACCTGCATCCCTCCCATGAGCACCTACAGCCCTCTCATGAGCACCAGCATCCCTCTCATGACCACCTACATCCCTCTCATGAGCACCTGCATCCCTCTCATGAGCACCTACATCCCTCTCATGAGCACCAGCACCCCTCTCATGAGCACCTGCATCCCTCTCATGAGCACCTGCATCCCTCCCATGAGCACCTGCATCCCTCCCATGAGCACCTACATCCCTCTCATGAGCACCAGCATCCCTCTCATGAGCACCTGCATCCCTCCCATGAGCACCTACATCCCTCTCATGAGCACCAGCATCCCTCTCATGACCACCTACATCCCTCTCATGAGCACCTGCATCCCTCTCATGAGCACCTGCATCCCTCTCATGAGCACCTGCATCCCTCTCATGAGCACCTGCATCCCTCTCATGAGCACCTGCATCCCTCCCATGAGCACCTGCATCCCTCCCATGAGCACCTACATCCCTCTCATGAGCACCAGCATCCCTCTCATGAGCACCTGCATCCCTCGCATGAGCACCTACATCCCTCTCATGAGCACTAGCATCCCTCTCATGACCACCTACATCCCTCTCATGAGCACCTGCATCCCTCTCATGAGCACCTACATCCCTCTCATGAGCACCAGCACCCCTCTCATGAGCACCTGCATCCCTCTCATGAGCACTAGCATCCCTCTCATGAGCACCTGCATCCCTCTCATGACCACCTGCATCCCTCCCATGAGCACCAGCATCCCTCTCATGAGCACCTGCATCCCTCACATGAGCACCTACATCCCTCTCATGAGCACCAGCACCCCTCTCATGAGCATCAGCATCACTCTCATGAGCACCTGCATCACTCTCATGAGCACCTGCATCACTCTCATGAGCACCTGCATCACTCTCATGAGCACCTGCATCCCTCTCATGAGCACCTGCATCACTCTCATGAGCACGTGCATCACTCTCATGAGCACCTGCATCCCTCTCATGAGCACTTGCATCACTCTCATGAGCACCTGCATCCCTCTCATGAGCACCTGCATCCCTCTCATGAGCACCAGCATCATCCTCATGAGCACCTGCATCCCTCTCATGAGCACCTGCATCACTCTCATGAGCACGTGCATCCCTCTCATGAGCACATGCATCCCTCTCATGAGCAATTGCATCACTCTCATGAGCACGTGCATCCCTCTCATGAGCACCTGCATCCCTCTCATGAGCACCTGCATCACTCTCATGAGCACCTGCATCCCTCTCATGAGCACCTGCATCACTCTCATGAGTACCTGCATCCCTCTCATGAGCACCAGCATCATCCTCATGAGCACCTGCATCCCTCTCATGAGCACCTGCAACCCTCTCATGAGCACCTGCATCCCTCTCATGAGCACCTGCATCCCTCTCGTGAGCACATGCATCCCTCACATGAGCACCTGCATCCCTCACATGATCACCTGCATCCCTCTCATGAGCTCCTGCATGAGCACCTGCGGGTAGCCTTTACGTGTATTTTATAATGTTTGTTTAAGATTTACAAATTGCTATATCAAAACCTTGTGTTCCTCCTGCAACTCTTCCTATGCCTTGTGGCCGTCTGTCTGTACCTTAATTATTGCGTCACTATTCACACTGAGTATTTCCTCAACAATCTCTTCAATAGTTTCTTCTTTATTCACAGAACTTGCCGCCTCATTATTTTCATCAGCTGTTTCATTATCTTTCTTATCAATCGCTTCAGCATTATTATGGAAGTTACTTCTAAGTATCGGGAGTTTATCGTTGTCAGTGTTGCAGTAAAAGTGAAGGAGGCACTTTCCCTCGGTGTCCTCGTTGGTGTATGTCTCACACAAGGTGACCGTTGGTGTATGTCTCACACAAGGTGACCGTTGGTGTATGTCTCACACAAGGTGACCGTTGGTGTATGTCTCACACAAGGTGACCGTTGGTGTATGGCTCACACAAGGTGACCGTTGGTGTATGTCTCACACAAGGTGACCGTTGGTGTTTGTCTCACACAAGGCCACCGTTGGTGTATGTCTCACACAAGGTGACCGTTGGTGTATGTCTCACACAAGGTGACCGTTGGTGTATGTCTCACACAAGGCCACCGTTGGTGCATGTCTCACACAAGGTGACCGTTGGTGTATGTCTCACACAAGGGCACCGTTGGTGTATGTCTCACACAAGGTGACCGTTGGTGTATGTCTCACATAAGGTGACCGTTAGTGTATGTCTCACACAAGGGGACCGTTGGTGTATGTCTCACACAAGGGGACCGTTGGTGTATGTCTCACACAAGGGGACCGTTGGTGTATGTCTCACACAAGGTGACCGTTGGTGTATGTCTCACAAGGTGACCGTTGGTGTATGTCTCACACAAGGTGACGGTTGGTGTATGTCTCACACAAGGTGACCGTTGGTGTATGTCTCACACAAGGCCACCGTTGGTGTATGTCTCACACAAGGCCACCGTTGGTGTATGTCTCACACAAGGGGACCGTTGGTGTATGTCTCACACAAGGTGACCGTTGGTGTATGTCTCACACAAGGTGACCGTTGGTGTATGTCTCACACAAGGTGACCGTTGTTGTATGTCTCACACAAGGTGACCGTTGGTGTATGTCTCACACAAGGTGGACGTTGGTGTATGTCTCACACAAGGTGACCGTTAGTGTATGGCTCACACAAGGCCACCGTTGGTGTATGGCTCACACAAGGTGACCGTTGGAGTATGTCTCACACAAGGTGACCGTTGGTGTATGTCTCACACAAGGTGACCGTTGGTGTATGTCTCACACAAGGCCACCGTTGGTGTATGTCTCACACAAGGGGACAGTTGGTGTATGTCTCACACAAGGTGACCGTTGGTGTATGTCTCACACAAGGTGACCGTTGGTGTATGTCTCACACAAGGTGACCGTTGGTGTATGGCTCACACAAGGCGACCGTTGGTGTATGTCTCACACAAGGTGACCGTTGGTGTATGTCTCACACAAGGGGACAGTTGGTGTATGGCTCACACAAGGTGACCGTTGGTGTATGTCTCACACAAGGTGACGGTTGGTGTACTTCTCACACAAGGTAACCGTTGGTGTATGTCTCACACAAGGTGACCGTTGGTGTATGTCACACACAAGGTGACCGTTGGTGTATGTCTCACACAAGGTGACCGTTGGTGTATGTCTCACACAAGGTGACCGTTGGTGTACGTCTCACACAAGGTGACCGTTGGTGTATGTCTCACACAAGGTGACCGTTGGTGTATGTCTCACACAAGGTGACCGTTGGTGTACGTCTCACACAAGGTGACCGTTGGTGTATGTCTCACACAAGGTGACCGTTGGTGTATGTCTCACACAAGGTGACCGTTGGTGTACGTCTCACACAAGGTGATCGTTGGTGTTTGTCTCACACAAGGTGACCGTTGGTGTATGTCTCACACAAGGCCACCGTTGGTGTATGTCTCACACAAGGTGACCGTTGGTGTATGTCTCACACAAGGTGACCGTTGGTGTATGTCTCACACAAGGTGACCGTTGGTGTATGTCTCACACAAGGTGACCGTTGGTGTATGTCTCACACAAGGTGACCGTTGGTGTATGCCTCACACAAGGGGACCGTTGGTGTATGTCTCTCACAAGGTGACCGTTGGTGTATGCCTCACACAAGGTGACTTACACGAGCCAAATGTCAACTCCCAAATCCACATCTGTCACATATGTCCTCTGGCCCTCCACACAACCAGCCCTTGTGCGTTTCCGGCCACCCTGTGTCCTTGAAGTACCGCCTTCCTTATAGCAGCCATAACTGGCGGATGATTCTTAGACGGTACCGACATTCTGGCGTCCCAGATGTCTCCACTAGCTTGCTTGCACACACACACACACACATTCATGCACACTTCCCTTGCCCCATACTCTGAAAGAGATTTTCGAATTTATTCATGTGTAGCAAACTAGGTTGTAGGAATTATTCAGTATGGTTTCTCATAGACTAAGGGGGGCTTGGAGAGTTTGGAGTCAGGAGGTAGTTTGACCTGACCCAAGCACAGGGTCATCTCTCCTGGGATTAGTGGTTTAGGTCACAAAATGGCTGGCGCCTTTGTCTTAAGCAACGTATAATGAATTATTTTACAGAATTCCGTAATTTAGAGAAATTCAAGTCTTCATTAAAATTGTATTCAATAGTATTCCTGGTTAAAGTATCAAGAATATCCTCAATTGTCTGAATAATGAGTAAGTCACCATCAGTGACGTCACTAGCCGGGACTAGCCTCGGTCGCGGAGCGATTTGTGCGACCGAGGGTCACAGGTCACCAAAGCCTTCCAGATTTAGTAATTCTCAAAGGTCAAATAGCCATTTTGTAATTGGAAATAGCCTTTCTCTAAGATGCCTGTGCAATTACCTTCAGTTTAAAAGAGTTCAACCATCTGGGTTGTTCAGTGCAACAGAGATTAGTTGTTCAACTTAAACCCTGCTTAGTAATCTTGGTAAACCTGGCGTAGGAATACCCCTCGGGCTTCTGTGTTGAACAGAGCGATGAGGATCAGTGTGGACAGGTCAACGACTCGGGAAGGTGATCCACTCTCACCCTCTCCCTAAAGAGATCAGCCTAACATCTAGCTGGTTGCAGTTAAAGGTAGAGTCTGCTATAGTTTTGTATAGGAAATTAGTTCATCTCATGCCTAAGTCACGGAGTGTTAACTATAGGGAGTGCTTTGATATAGATTTTGTTTTAGATTTTGAATAAATTATTTAGTTAGTAATTTGCATTTTTATTATTTCCATTTCATGTTTTCGTATTTCTCATTGTCCTTGGCACGTGGTCTCCATGAGTCTGAGTTTAGTTGGGCCACCAGCCCAACAAAGATTAAGAGTTCCGTTATCCCTTTGTTAGCTATAATTTCCCACACTTAACGTAGATTCTTCCCTCCTCGTCCAAATAACTGGGGGTCAAGCTCCAAGGTATTGATGGCATAATCGGTCCAGACCCCGGTTATTGTGTTTTGTGTTAATGGTCTGGTGGTGGCGGCGTAAAGGAGATTCTAGTGTTTGTTAGGAGTCAGGTACCACGTCGTGAGGCTGTAGAATCTTGGCCGGTCCAACGGCTTATGACCACGTGGCGTGGGATTCAGCTTAGAGTAGTAGCTCTGGGGTCCCTTGGATTGAAGAGAAATAATTCAGAATACGGGTAGAGGTAAGGGGTAAAGGACAGAGTAGAGCCGAACCCCCCCCCCCCCTCCCCCGTGATACACACGTCTACACATTGGGTCACAACAATGACCGTCTTAAAAATAAATCATGCCATACAAACTGCTCCAGGTTTTGGAAATTTCAACCAGCTATTCAGACAAGGACTTCCAATACATGTAGTATACATAAACTTTGCTAAAGCTTTTGATAAGGTACCACATGAAAGACTGACATGGAAAGTACAAGCACATGGAGTATATGAATACTAGAATGGATCAAACAATGATTAAAACAAAGAAAGCAAAGTGTCGTCCTAAACGGAAATATCTCTGACTGGAGAAATGTGGTGAGTGGAGTACCGCAAGGTTACATTTTGGGGCTAACCCTTTTTATCATATACATCAATGACATAGAATAGAATATCACAAACCATATCATCAAAATTGAAGATGACGCTAAGATTTATGGTAAAGTATGGAGTGAACATAATATTGAGGCCTAACAAAGCGATCTACATGAACTCCACAAGTGTCGGACGATTGGAAGATGCTCTTTAACTACGAAAAATACAAAGACCTTGCATGTGGGGCATAACATTGCACATCACAACTATCAAATAAAAAATATTACCTTGCAGGAGATTGATGACGAAGGACCTTGGAGTCAGGATCCACAAATCAGTAAAAGTTGCTCAACAAGTGGAAGCTGCAGTAAAAGAAGCCAACCATGTCCTAGGAATAGTCAGACGTAACTTTGATTTCAGGGAAAATAGAGTAGCTATTTTTTTTTTCAACAGTATAAATCTCTAGTGCTTGTATTATTGTATTGAAGCATGGAGACCTCAGCTTCAGAAAGGTACATTTGCTTAAGAATAAGTTCAACACTGGGCGAGAAAAATCATTCCTGAACTAAGTGGGCTCTTTTCTTTCTTTTTTTTTTTTTGATGTCCAAAGGGTTTGGAAAGGATGGGGGAGGTAGAGGGTATGGGGAGGTGAAATTCTGGAAGAGGATGTGGGTGTAGAGAGAGAGAAGGTTAGAAAGTTCGGTGGCCTGTCCACCATGGGTTGACATGTGAGTGTCGTTTGTTTGGGTTTGTGGTATGTTGGGTTGCCAGTACTTTGGCTGGGTGGCTAGTGTTTGTGTCCTAGCTGGTGTCTGGAAGCCCTAGGTGGAGTTGGCTGCAAGAGTTTAATCTTAGCAACATCACGGTAGTTACACTTCTGGTAGCACAAAAAAGGTTTTTATTGTTATCTATTTTTTTAATTTTTTATTTATTTATACATTTTTTTTATTTTTTTTTTTATTCTTTATTAGGTATAGATTGGGTCCCGGAAGGGCCACTCATCTAGGTCGTCTGGTAGGCCACTTAATATATGAGGTCTAGGGAAGGCCTGATCACGTACATGTCTCACTTTTTGTTAGAAAGTTATTCTTCTGATCCTGTGTGGTGGTTCATGGATCTCGTAGTCACTGGTGGTGTTTATTGCTTCGTAGGGATCTTTGGGGTCTGGGACGTACATGTGCTTCATGCGGTACAGCTGCCTTCTGGCCAGGTAGCTGAGCCTGGTGTTCATTGGCATCATGTTGAGTGTCTCATGGATTTGGTCTGTTCTTACCCTGTCCATCAGTGACAGGCCCTCTGCAAACCGAAGTGCTTTATTTTGTACCCGTTGGATCTTCAGCAAGTTGGTTTTGTTGGTAAGATTCAGAGGAATGTAAAGGTACTCCAGGCTAGGCCTTATTATCATTCAGTACAGGTAGAGCTAGATGTGGGATGGGGCTTGCCTAAAGTGGAAGAGCCTCAACAGGGAATCCCTAGCCATCGCTGTCTTCTGGGAGACGTACTGGGAGGAGTTGAGTAGACTGTTAAAGTTGTATCCGAGCACCCCTGATCGTTATCCCCCCCCCTCGTTTTCAATTGAGAAGGCCATACATCCGACAGTGCTTATTTGGATCTTTTCTGGGTTAGTGGTGATGCTCCATTTTCTTTCCCAGTTAGCAGTCCTGGCTAGTTCTGTGTTCGCCTTACTGGTTATATTTGCATGTTTGGCTGCTTGGCTACTTGGGTTAGATGTTATTACGTGTGTTTCGTCGTCCGCAAATTGGACAATAATTTTGTCCCTGTTCTCCAGTTGGGGCAGGTCATTTACAAAAATGCTGAAGAGGACAGGGGGTGCCACTCACAGTGCCAGCAAAGAAGGTCTTGAAGTGGAGGCCTTCGAAGGAGAGGTCTCTGTTTTGCATTAAACTGAAGAGCTGTCTGCCCTTTAGGTCTGCTCTGGTAGGAGCGTTGAATAGGGCCTGGTGGTGGTGGGCATTCAGGTCTCCTGCAATTATAGTTGGGAGTGTCCTGTCGAGCAGCCTGTTGAGTTGGATAGAGGGGAAGTAAGTGAGTCCTGGGGGTAGGTATGTGGTGCAGACGATTAGGGGGCCGTGTGAGGTGGTGAATTCTATTGCAAGGAAGTGGTCATCTTCTATGAGGATGGGGCGGTAGGAAAGCCTTCTCTTTATTAGGATTGCCACCCCGCTGTGCATCCCCCTGTTGACCTCCCTAGTGGAATATCCCCAAAGAGAGATGTGCTGGTCCTGTCTAGCCGCTGTTTCATTGAGTAAGATAATATCTGGGTTAAGTCTGGCTACCTCCAGGGTGAGGAGGTATCTGTTGTTGAAGTAGTGTCTGATATTCACTTGAAGAATGGTGATCCCCGTTGTTGGTTGTGAGTCGTATGTGTTTGTACGGCTCGAGTGCCATTGTTGTTAACTTCGGTTTGGCTTCTGATGTGTGTGTAGGTGGAGGATAGGTCTTTTGGACCAGGGATCATGTTCCTGGTTCCGGCCGGGGGGGGGGGGGGGTTGGATGAGGTTTCCCACACATTCCCACACGTTGCTGTGCAATTGAGGGGTCTTTGTTGTCGCTACTGTTCTCGATGTCCACGTCTGTAGTGCTAGTCACTCACAGATGGAGTATTAGGGGGGTTGCTTGCCCTTACCCTTTCCTCAGGGGATGAGCTTCGGCTGCTAGTGTTGGCCCTGAGCCTCTTGGAACAGTGGTGTGTGGAACTGTGGTGTGTGAGGCGCTGATTGCGTCTAGGGTGTCTTATGGCAAGGGTGCTTGTGAGGGCTTTGAGTATAATCCTGTCTGGGACTACTGTAGGAAGGGTGGACCTGGGTGTTTGCTAGTTTGTCGGGGTGGAGGGGCCGGGTTGATTCTGGGAGTTTGGTGTCTCTTGAGCGTTGGATGAGGCCTAGGGGTGGAGAGTATTTGGGTTGGAGTTGTTGGGTTGTGCTTAGGCCTGGCCGGCGGCTGTTGTGTTGTTAGGAGACAGGTAGGCCAGCGAATCCTCGGACATATGGACAGGGGACAGGCCATTGTCCATCCTGAGTGAGTTCCAGAAATCCAGAAGCTTCACCGAGTTGTTTGGAAATGTGATTTGGGCAAATGTTAGGAGTTCAGCTCCTAAGCTGGGATTAGGATCGGGGTTTGTTGCGAGAAGGTTAGATGTTGAGGCCTGTTGTGGATGGTTCTGGGTTTGCCCTGGTATAACCGTGGGGTCATTGAGGTGTTGGTTGCTTTGGTATCCCCGTTGATCGACTAACTGGGCCCGCAACCCTGGGAATTGGGCCTGTTGTTGGTTGGGGTTACCCCAGGCGTTTACTGGTGGTGGAGGGGCAGGAATGGTGATTGCTGCTTGTTGACGGGCTGTGGTCACCGTTTCTTGTGCTTGCTTGATTGCATCCTGTCTATGAGGACACAAATGAGAGATTGCAGTGTGTGCACCATTGCATAGTGCACACTTGGGTGTTGGGCTTGTGCATTCCCTGTAGTTGTGTTCCCCTGCACACCTGCTGCACTTGGGGATTTCAATGTTGCATGCACTGGAATAGTGGTCATACTGGAAGCATTGTTTGAGCTTGTAAAACCTCTGTAGGGTGATTTGGTCAGGGCCAGACTTGATGCCAAATGCAGAAAAACCAAGGTTGCAGACTTGTGCTGCTTGCTCCGGTGAAGCCAGAGTTAGCTTCAGTACTTAGTTGTTGTGGGATTGAGTTGCGAACCTGTGGGCATGAATTATTTTAATATCCCTGTTTTATCTCCAGATTTCTGCAGATATCTCGTCAACTGAGTGACCCATGATGATGTCATGGATCCTATGTACAAAAATGGTGCGTTTGGCTTGGAAGTTGGCCGGGGGGTAGACTGTGATCCACCTTCTCCAATAGTTTGTTCAGACTGTCGGTCGAAAGGAGTTCTGGAAGGTCTGCATTGTGTACCAACAAGATGGCTCCAGTTGTTATTTTGAACACATTTTTTGTAGGTAATCTGGGTGATCTCATGAATTACTTCAAGTAGTTGGGCTGGAGAACGAATCTGGCCAGATTCGTCAGTGAACCTCACTTTGGCCGCCATGACCTTGTTGGGCCAGGAAGCCTAGTCTAATCTATACTAAGGTGGATGTTAGTGTTGTGTCTTGGTAGACTAAGTGGCTGGTGGGTGTTAGTTCAGCCGAGGCCGCTAACTTCTGGTTGTTAGGCAACTAGAGCTACTTGAACAGTTGGTAATTGAACCTATCGATAGCCTAAGCCTGCTACAAGGCTGTTAGTTGCCCGATCAAACCTTCGCGAGAATTTCAAGAACCCAGTTTTGGCTACCGCTCGGGAATGATCGTTTGGAATGGCGAAATACAAGAGGTAGAAACAGTTTAGAAAGACAGCCTTATTCACATCTTAATTCTATGATTAGTAGGTTGTGTATTGTGTGAGTGTATGTGTGGAGTGTTGTTGTACAGGCAGGAAGAGAATGAGGAGGATGAGGATGGGAATGGGTTTATTTGGACATCATTCTGCTGTAAGCGTCTGTAGAGCTGGGTTGGGTCAAAGTTCAATTGCCAAGGCCTCAACGGCGCGACTTGGCGACGAGAGAACTTGTAGCTGACTGAGAGCAAGTCTGGCTGCTGAGCGGCCGGCCGGCTGTGATTGGCTGGCTGGCGCACCAATCCTGAGAGAGGTGGGCGGGGCCAAGGCGCGGACGTCCCTGTAGATGGCGGGAGTTCCTGGGCTTTATGCCGTTGTGTGTTTATGCCTTTATGCTCTAAGTGGGCTCCCATACGAGGAATAGTTGAGAGTTTACAGGGTTAACAACACTGCAAACCAGACATGACACGGCTGAACTCATCGAAACCTAAAATGTTGAAGAATTTGTTGATCGTTCTGTCCTCGTCGAGGCCACTCGAGAGATAGTAGCCCTCAGGCAAATTCAGGTAAATATGAACACGTTGGACTGGACGGTATGAGAATAGCTTGAGCTGCTTAAACTCTACGTGTGTAATTTATATCTCAATAAATTTATTTTAATTTCAAAACAAAAAATACATTTTGAAATAAATTTATTTCAATATTAAAACATTAGTAGCCAAATATAAACAGATGTAACAGAGAACTGTAGTAAGGTCAGGTTCAGTCTCGTGTCCTGTATACAACACTGCTGTATAGTGTAGAATACTTATCTCTGAGAGTATTACATGTAATACAGGCCCAGAGGAATCTTGAAAGACGTTCCTTTCTCTCTCATAATTTTATAATTTCATCCCGAAATTCATAAACCGTTTTTCTTTTAAGGCAATCAGAAAACATTTGATAGTAAAATATTTGTTTTGTCTTAAATCCTGTTAATAGTATGATGGTGAGAGCACTAGTTCTTGATCTGGTCTGGGACAGGCAGCCATCTCTGGGACACCCCGCATCTTGCCACAGGGTATCCCAGCCATCTCTGGGGCACCCAGCATCTTGCCACAGAGTATCCCAGCCATCTCTGGGGCACCCAGCATCTTGCCACAGGGTATCCCAGCCATCTCTGGGGCACCCAGCATCTTGCCACAGAGTATCCCAGCCATCTCTGGGGCACGCAGCATCTTGCCACAGAGTATCCCAGCCATCTCTGGGACACCCAGCATCTTGCCACAGAGTATCCCAGCCATCTCTGGGGCACCCAGTATCTTGCCACAGGGTATCCCAGCCATCTCTGGGGCACCCAGCATCTTGCCACAGGGTATCCCAGCCATCTCTGGGGCACCCATCATCTTGCTACAGAGTATCCCAATAATAGATGTAATTTGGAATTATTTAACATGACAATTCCAACCTGGCATACTTTTTTTATTTATTTTTTAGAAGGATTCTCTCTCTCCTTCCTTAACCAGCACTGACATGACAAATGCAAAAAAGAGTAATATAAACTGTTTTGATAGATATTACACTGAAGATTTGTGTTGACAGTTGCAATATTTGATGTATGAATATTATCAAGTTTTCTGTTAAACAGAAACTCAAAGCTTTTCCAAGTCAGCAATAGTGACTTTCTCCCAGTTTAAATGTTTTAATGCTGGTTACTGTTCTCACTGTCAGCAGCAACAGTTGCCAACACTGTCAACAACAACACTATACCTCACAGTACAGTGAGGTATACTGAAAGTGACTATGATAGGAAAATGTCAGGAAAGGTTGTCACAATCACTGAGTCTTATACCCTCAGATGTAACCAGTTAGGTCATCATCAATGAGAAAATTATCAAAATGAGACTTTGGTCTCCAGTCATTTAAAGGAAAGTCAAAGTAATATTAAACTGAGCATAGACAGTATTGACCAGCATATGCAAATGTTTTGTTAAATTTTAAAATCCTAAGTCTTCTTGTAACGATTTTAAGTTTTTTTAATTTATTAGGAAAATTAAATTATTTTTTATGTGCATGGTTTATATACGGTAAACAAGACAGGTCTCAGGTCAGAGTCCTGAGGACCATTGACAACTATGGTAATGTTGCACTTGAGTGTTGTATCTACATGGTTTATATATACGGTAAACAAGACAGGTCTCAGGCCAGAGTCCTGAGGACCATTGACAACTATGGTAATGTTGCACTTGAGTGTTGTATCTACATGGTTTATATATACGGTAAACAAGACAGGTCTCAGGCCAGAGTCCTGAGGACCATTGGCAACGTTTACCACTCGGATTTGTCTCACTCTGTTTCTGTTGAAAAAGTCATATCATATACCACTAGCAAGTTAATACCTCCAAACAATAGGCCTCAGAGAATGAGTGAAAATAAAAGTGTTTAAATTGTTTAAACTTATATGTTGTTTTTTTCAGAAAATGCATGTATTTACTTTAATACTTGCTGTATTGTACTATAAGAAATATAGTACAGTACTACTTACAGTATCAAAGGTGGTGTACATATTGTAGTTTCTTTACTAAAGAAATTGTACATTTAAGTGTGCTGAAGGACACTTGCTGTATTAAACTACTTGAACAGTAAGCTGCATACTGTATTAGGAAGTGATGTGGTAGAGGCTGACTCCATACACAGTTTCAAGTGTAGATACGATTGAGCCCAATAGGCTCAGGAATCTGTACACCTGTTGACTGACGGTTGAGAGGCGGGACCAAAGAGCCAGAGCTCAACCCCCGCAAACACAACTAGGTGAATACTGTATGAAATATCTTGTACAGTACGCTACTTACTGTAATAAAGTAAGTGCCCAAAAGCTAGCTACTGTATTAGAGCAAATTTACAAAAGAATAATGATAATACTAAAGAACATATATACAGTAAGCTGCTTAATGCATTATAGTAAATTGCAATAGGCAACTTAATGTATTTAGTTGTACATTAAGCAACTTACAATAACACAGGTGTATATATGCTCCTGCTTGATCTTGAGGATAATAAGGTTAAGACTAAAAGTCAGTGAAAAATTCTCAATGCCGAAAATCCTTAAAATGTTACAATAACTAAGATCCCTTAACAAATAAAGAGCCAAGACTAATAATAGCGATCCAATACACAATAGTAAATAAAGTCATAATGGTAATAAAGTGTAGAAAATGCTAATATATCAATTACATACCAAAACTTATTCATAAAATCAGCAAACAAATGCTTATTTATACCTTCCACTACAGACTGGAAGGAAGCTTATCTATCCCTTCCACTATATTTATACTATTTCAGTACACATAAGGGGCATAACTGGCCAACCTCTCACAGTGTTCATGACAGAACACTCATGAACACTCGAGATACCTGGTTGATCAGGTATCCAGAGGATACCTGATCGACGAGGTTGTGAGTCATATGTCAGGCTGCGAGCAGCGGCGTCCAGTAGCCTGGTTGACCAGTCCAGCAATGAAGAGGCCGGGCCGCGGGGACGCTAAGCCCCGAAACAACCTCAAGGAAGGTATCTCCAGCATACTAAAACTCATTCATACCTCCAGCATACTAAAACATATTCATGCCATCAGCATACCATATCTGTTCATATATCCAGTATAAACAAATTATTTATATCATTAATATAACAAAACCCATCCATACCACTTGCGTACCAAAGTTCATTAATACTACAGCATAAAAACTCATTCTTACAATGGACACAAGAAATTTGTAGACCAGACCACACACTAGAAGGTGAAGGGACGACGACGTTTCGGTCCGTCCTGGACCATTCTCAAGTCAATTGTCACAATCGACTTGAGAATGGTCTGGTCAACATACTTTAGCCACGTTATTGTGACTCATCGCCGACACAAGAGATCCTTTAATCCACCATCATACACATTCATACCACCCACTTGTAGTCTACCAGTTGGTGGTTCTGGGGACCATGACCCCTGGTCTCCGACCATGTCTCCTGGCTGCTGGTCTGGTCACCGACCATGTCTCCTGGCTGCTGGTCTGGTCACCGACCATGTCTCCTGGCTGCTGGTCTGGTCACCGGCCATGTCTCCTGGCTGCTGGTCTGGTCTCCGACCATGTCTCCTGGCTACTGGTCTGGTCTCCGACCATGTCTCCTGGCTGCTGGTCTGGTCACCGACCATGTCTCCTGGCTGCTGGTCTGGTCACCGACCATGTCTCCTGGCTGCTGGTCTGGTCACCGACCATGTCTCCTGGCTGCTGGTCTGGTCACCGACCATGTCTCCTGGCTGCTGGTCTGGTCACCGACCATGTCTCATGGCTGCTGGTCTGGTCACCGACCATGTCTCCTGTTCTGGTCACCGACCAAGCCGCTATGGCTTGCTGGTCTAGTCATCCAGGCTGTTAGACACGTCTGCTCACAGCCTAAAGTCACAGCCTGGTTGATCAAGTAACCTTTGGATATATTTATCATACAACCAACACACAAAAACTTATACAAAGCACAAACATACACATGGTCTTGTTGTATGTCTTACTAAACCCAACTTGTGATAAAACTTTGATAACCCGTCAGTGGTAAGAGTTCCAGCGAGGTCCTCGTGTGTAGGAGGACATTGGTCTCAATGTTATGTGCACCTGTAGATTACTGTACATCTACACATGTACATCAGTAGATTACTGTACATCTACACATGTACATCTGTAAACTACTGTACATCTACACATGTACATCAGTAGATTACTGTACATCTACACATGTACATCTGTAGATTACTGTACATCTACACATGTACATCTGTAGATTACTGTACATCTGTAGATTACTGTACATCTACACATGTACATCTGTAGATTACTGTACATCTACACATGTGCATCTGTAGATTACTGTACATCTACACATGTACATCTGTAGATTACTGTACATCTACACATGTACATCTGTTGATTACTGTACATCTACACATGTACATCTGTAGATTACTGTACATCTACACATGTACATCTGTAGATTACGGTACATCTACAATGGTCTCGTGAGGATGGTCTCAACAACCAGCTCCTCGTAGATGTGTCCTTGTACATTATTGGTCTCGTGAGGCAGGTCTCAACAACCAGCTCCTCGTAGATGTGTCCTTGTACATTATTGGTCTCGTGAGGCTGGTCTCAACAACCAGCTCCTCGTAGATGTGTCCTTGTACATTATTGGTCTCGTGAGGCAGGTCTCAACAACCAGCTCCTCGTAGATGTGTCCTTGTACATTATTGGTCTCGTGAGGCAGGTCTCAACAACCAGCTCCTCGTAGATGTGTCCTTGTACATTATTGGTCTCGTGAGGATGGTCTCAACAACCAGCTCCTCGTAGATGTGTTCTTGTATATTATTGGTCTCGTGAGGCTGGTCTCAACAACCAGCTCCTCGTAGATGTGTCCTTGTACATTATTGGTCTCGTGAAGCTGGTCTCAACAACCAGCTCCTCGTAGATGTGTCCTTGTACATTATTGGTCTCGTGAGGCAGGTCTCAATAATCTACCATATTTCAACATTTTTAACATTGTTAAGCGACGCACTGAGCTCTCGGAGGAGCTTCTTGTTCTCCTTACTGTCCCGGATCCTGATCGCAAGGTGGTGACCAGTGACGCCCCTCTGGTGAAGTCCTCGCAGGAGTCTCTCTCCACCCACACCTGTAGATGAGAGGGGGAACACTGAAGCCAACACCTGGCTACTCTTCACACCCACATCTGCAGATGAGGGGGAACACTGAAGCCCACACCTGGCTACTCTTCACACCCACACCTGTACATGAGAGGGAACACTGAAGACCACACCTGGCTACTCTCCACACCCACACCTGTACATGAGAGGGAACACTGAAGCCCACACCTGGCTACTCTCCACACCCACACCTGGCTACTCTCCACACCCACACCTGTACATGAGAAGGAACACTGAAGCCCACACCTGGCTACTCTCCGCACCCACGCCTGCAAATGAGTAGGAACACTGAAGCCCACACCTGGCTACTCTCCCAACCCACACCTGCAGATGAGAAGGAACACTGAAGAACACACCTGGCAACTCTCCCAGTTGTGGGCTTGGGAGAACCCAACCAACCCACAACCCACACCTGCAGATGAGAGGGAACACTGAAGACTAAACCTGGCTAATCTCCCTACTCACACCTTCCTAATCTCCACACCCACACCTGAAGGTGAGAGGGAACACTGAAGCCTACATCTGGCTACTCTCCACACCCACACCTGTAGATGAGAGGGAACACTAAAACCCACACCTGGCTAATCTCCCCACTCACACCTGCTTAACCTCCACACCAACACCTGAAGGTGAGAGGGAACACTGAAGCCCACACCTGGCTAATCATTCTCCCACACCTGGATACGCTCCACACCAACACCTGCAGACTGAAGGGAAAAGTGAAACCCACACCTGGCAACTTTTAACTCACACACCTGCAAAAAGAGGGAATACTGAAGCCCACACTTGGCTACTCTCCCCTCTCCACACCTGCAGATGAGACGGAACACTGAAGGCACTCCTGGCAACTCTCCCCACCCACACCTGCAGAAGAGAGGGAACATTGAAGCCCACACCTCGCTACTCTGCCTCCCCACACCAGCAGATGAGAGGGAAAATTTAATCCCTCACCTGGCTACTCTCCCCATCCACATCTGCGGATGAGAGGGAACACTGAAACCCACACCTAGCTGGTCTCCACACCCACACCTGTCGATGAAAAGGAATACTGAAGCCCACACCTGGCTACTCTCCACACTCACACCTGTCCACTATCCCTATCCACACCTGCAGATGGGAGGGAACACTGAAGCCCACACCTGGCTACTCTCCCCACCCACACCTGTAGATGAGAGGGAACAGTGAAACCTAAACCTGGCTACTCTCCCCATTCATACCTGGCTACTCTCCCCACTCACACCTGGCTATGTCACACACTCATGGCAAAAAATACTTATATCAAGTAAATCTAGCTTGTAGTAAACAAGACAATGTTTGACTAAATATTAATCTGTTATGTTTTATAAGCAGTGAAGCTTGCTTAATGAATATTCTTGGTCGGTAAATGGTGCTCAAAGTTACTCAGGAAGCCTTATACCTTCTGTAATTCATGACTTTTAACGTAAAATTGTTTTTGAAACCACTGGAAGCACTGTGAATTAAACAACTGAGTTATAGATATTGACGTGTTAAAATGTAGTTAGTTCGTACTGGTGAGACTCGTATGAGTGAAGTGCAGGCGACTATACCCTTCTCCTGAGAGAGGACACAGCTGAGCCGCCAGGTGGCAGCACCAGTCTATGGCGGGGTCGTCATCAGTGAGGAGCCAGCTGATAGTCAGGGTGAGTATCCTTCCCTGGCACGGCAGACTGCCCAAGGTGTCCGGGTCCACGTAGCCCATGGCGTCCTGGGAGTCCGGGTCCATGTAGGCTCTGGCGTACCGGTTGTCCACGTAGCTCCTGGCGTCCAGGGTAATGCCTGAGGACATACACCAAGATACAGTCACGGTCGTTACTGATATGTTCTAAGATATAACAAGAAGACATACTGAGCCATCCACTCACCTTACTGCTTGGTTTATTACCTGATGAGAACTGGGTGTTTTGGATAATATTAATAGCATCTAAACTATGTATTAATAGCTTTTAAAATTATAAATTCTTTACTGAAATATGTTTCGTTGTGTGACGTCCAGCCTTCAAAATGCTGTTATGTAACCACCTGGCTGGCAGGGATCTCACACCAGATGCGTCTTTGTGTATAACCGGAAGGAGTGGCTTTATTGAGTTGATTTAATTACTCATAACTTAGTTTTATTTCGAATATTTATTTTTTATTCTCCCAGTCCTCAGACTGGTGCTTTTACAGTTAAAGTAAGTAATAATGTTTGGGGTGTGAGATAATTAAATGACGTTATTTTTTTTATTATTATTATTTTCTACCACAGACGTGGCCACACATTGACAATGCAAACTAGCATATATACATTTTCTTCTATCCTCCATGGACAGCGTGAGAGATCTGTTAAACATATAATTCAGGGATTTATTGAACAATCATCCACAGACGAGGATTGTAGTGCTGTTAAAATGCTTATCTAACAGACAGACATAAATACACAGAGTTACGTCTGCTCAACATAAAGTGGTCCATGTGTTATTAATATAGTGTCATTGATGTGCATTTACAACGGTGAAAAGTAATTCTAATTAGCTTCCACATATACCGTATACACATTCATATATATATATATATATATATATTATATATATAAATATATATATATATATATATATATATATATATATATATATATATATATATATATATATATATATATATATATATATATATATATATATATATATATATATATAATCTTTGGACAACACCCACCAGTGGGACTCGAACCCAGAAAGCACAACTACCTTCCAGTAGCTGACATAACTAGTATGCTTTAACCCACTACGCCATCAGACCTTACAAAAGAAGTAGATAGTTCGAGATATATATATCTCAAACATCTCCACCTCCCGAAGGCACCAGATGAGTGAGGGGTCAGTCTGCATTTTTCATCAAGCCACTGTCAATGTGAGAGAACTCGTGTCCAGCTTATAAGCCTATACTTGCATAAACCACAAGTGAAGATTAACAATCTTTGGACAACACCCACCAGTGGGACTCGAACCCAGAAAGCACAACTACCTTCCAGTAGCTGGCATAACTAGTATGCTTTAACCCACTACGCCATCAGACCTTACAAAAGAAGTAGATAGTTCGAGATATATATATCTCAAACATCTCCACCTCCCGAAGGCACCAGATGAGTGAGGGGTCAGTCTGCATTTTTCATCAAGCCACTGTCAATGTGAGAGAACTCGTGTCCAGCTTATAAGCCTATACTTGCATAAACCACAAGTGAAGATTAACAATCTTTGGACAACACCCACCAGTGGGACTCGAACCCAGAAAGCACAACTACCTTCCAGTAGCTGGCATAACTAGTATGCTTTAACCCACTACGCCATCAGACCTTACAAAAGAAGGTCTGTAAGGTCCTGTGGTATAGTAAGGGAAAAACACGCAAAACAAATCGTATGAACAATGAAACTTTAATTAACTTGAAAACAAATATGAACAAAGATAATACTGCCATATACGGCAGGTATGTTGACATTTTTACACAGGTACCTGATGTCAGACATCTGCAGGAGCTGAAGGAGGCATTTAAGCAGAATTCTGTGTTGCGTTTCACTTACGAGATGGAGAAGGATGGGAAGCTGCCCTTTCTAGATGTAACAGTCATGGAAAGGAGCGGAGGTTTCCACACTGCAGTCTACACTAAGGAAACAAACATAGGAATGTGCCTAAATCCCAACAGTGACTGCCCAGACAGGTACAAGAGGAGTGTTGTTAACGCTTATGTCGACCGTGCTCTCAGCCACAGCTCAGAATGCAAGCAAGTCGACGAAGAACTCTGTAGGGTAAGGCAGGTCCTAGTCAACAATGGCTTCTCCAATGATTTCGTTGAAGACATCATAAGAAGGAAAGTGAAACGCCATGCAACCTCTGAAGAGACAACTAACACAACACCTATACCCCCTATTAGACTATTTTACAGGAACTTCTTTTCCACAGCTCATAAAACGGAGGAAAGGGTCCTGGAAGATATTGTTAATAGAAACGTTATCCCTACAGACAAAAATCAGAAGATACAACTGACGATTTACTATAAAACCAAGAAAACGGCCAACCTACTCATGAGAAACTCTTCAGACACAAAGCAGAACGCTTTAAAAGAGACCAACGTCGTCTATGCCTTCAAATGCCCTCTTGGGGACTGTAAGCCTCAAAAAACTCAGTATATAGGCAAGACAACAACATCTCTTTCCAGGCGTTTAACGATGTATAAGCAACAGGGCTCCATTAAGGAACATATAATCTCTTCCCACAACCAAACCATCACCAGAGAAATCTTAGCAAACAACACAGAAATCATCGATAGATACAGCGATAGCAGGCGGCTTGGCATCTGCGAGGCACTACACATCAAGAAGTCAACACCAGCAATCAACAGCCAATTAATGCACAACTATATTCAACCCACTTCAAGACTCCGCTCCAATATAGAAGCATCAAGAAATATGGGCCAATAGGCCGTCTGCAATTACTTCCATTCTTACCTTCAATACCCATTGTTTCGTGTTCTGGCTTGTGTTGAAAGTTTGTTTTCACCTCATCCAAAACTGTTGTAACATATCACCTACCCAAATGCAGGTATAAAAAATCGAAGATGTTTAAGCTCTATTCAGTTATAGTTGTGTGTGTGTGTGTAAACTAAAGTCTTTGAAAATGTAATAAGTTTTACGAAACGCGCTCAAGTGTCGCGTCAGACTGGAAATAAAAATGAATTTTGGAGAATTGATTTTTCAATTACCATCAACAGTGAAAAGAAACATAAGAAAGATCAAGAAAATTCGTGCTAGAATTATTAATCTTACTTTTTCGGTCATATTTAATATATATATATATATATATATATATATATATATATATATATATATATATATATATATATATATATATATATATATATATATATATATATATATATATATATATATATATATATATATATATATATATATATATATATATATATATATATATATATATATATATATATATATATATATATATATATATATATATATATTTATATATATATATATATATATATATATATATATATATATATATATATATATATATATATATATATTGTGGCGATAATCTCCTTCAAGAGATTGAGCCTGCTCTTCCCTCCTAAGTTCGTCGCTATATACAACTAATATGGAAGAAATATCCAACAAATACAACACCAAGGTTTGCCAGAGAGCAAACGTATGCAGCACCAGGAACACCTGCTCCCCCCCCTCCGCCACTCGAATCACCCAACTACATGTCCGTCGCCTGCTCATCGCTGATTGGCTGCGTGTCCAGTTGCACCTGCCCTCCACCCGCCACACTACCTGATGTCTGGGGCCACACGACCTACAGACTTTAGTTTACACACACACACACAACTATAACTGAATAGAGCTTAAACATCTTCGATTTTTTATACCTGCATTTGGGTAGGTGATATGTTACAACAGTTTTGGATGAGGTGAAAACAAACTTTCAACACAAGCCAGAACACGAAACAATGGGTATTGAAGGTAAGAATGGAAGTAATTGCAGACGGCCTATTGGCCCATATTTCTTGATGCTTCTATATTGGAGCGGAGTCTTGAAGTGGGTAGAATATAGTTGTGCATTAATTGGCTGTTGATTGCTGGTGTTGACTTCTTGATGTGTAGTGCCTCGCAGATGCCAAGCCGCCTGCTATCGCTGTATCTATCGATGATTTCTGTGTTGTTTGCTAAGATTTCTCTGGTGATGGTTTGGTTGTGGGAAGAGATTATATGTTCCTTAATGGAGCCCTGTTGCTTATACATCGTTAAACGCCTGGAAAGAGATGTTGTTGTCTTGCCTATATACTGAGTTTTTTGAGGCTTACAGTCCCCAAGAGGGCATTTGAAGGCATAGACGACGTTGGTCTCTTTTAAAGCGTTCTGCTATGTGTCTGAAGAGTTTCTCATGAGTAGGTTGGCCGTTTTCTTGGTTTTATAGTAAATCGTCAGTTGTATCTTCTGATTTTTGTCTGTAGGGATAACGTTTCTATTAACAATATCTTCCAGGACCCTTTCCTCCGTTTTATGAGCTGTGGAAAAGAAGTTCCTGTAAAATAGTCTAATAGGGGGTATAGGTGTTGTGTTAGTTGTCTCTTCAGAGGTTGCATGGCGTTTCACTTTCCTTCTTATGATGTCTTCAACGAAATCATTGGAGAAGCCATTGTTGACTAGGACCTGCCTTACCCTACAGAGTTCTTCGTCGACTTGCTTGCATTCTGAGCTGTGGCTGAGAGCACGGTCGACATAAGCGTTAACAACACTCCTCTTGTACCTGTCTGGGCAGTCACTGTTGGGATTTAGGCACATTCCTATGTTTGTTTCCTTAGTGTAGACTGCAGTGTGGAAACCTCCGCTCCTTTCCATGACTGTTACATCTAGAAAGGGCAGCTTCCCATCCTTCTCCATCTCGTAAGTGAAACGCAACACAGAATTCTGCTTAAATGCCTCCTTCAGCTCCTGCAGATGTCTGACATCAGGTACCTGTGTAAAAATGTCAACATACCTGCCGTATATGGCAGTATTATCTTTGTTCATATTTGTTTTCAAGTTAATTAAAGTTTCATTGTTCATACGATTTGTTTTGCGTGTTTTTCCCTTACTATACCACAGGAGGCAACAGCCATGCAGTAAATTTTTTTTTTTTGTAAATGTGATTGGCATTGACATCAGCCATTGGAAGGACTGCAGAACACCTACATTTCTTTTTTTCCATCACAATATATATATATATATATATATATAGTGTGTTATAAAGAACTTAACCACTGAAGGTGATTAAGATATTTTTACAAGATCAGGTTATATAGTTACATCACATACATACATTGTTAAATGACTTGGCAATAATATCACTCAATTTCAATTTCTTTCTTTATTATGCACCCCATACCCATCCCGTGGGCGGTGGTGTAAAGGATTACAGAGGCACATAATCGGTTCAGGAACGGAACCCTCTAGTTCGTTTAGCTAAGCAAATAATAATCTGTTGACGCTAATTACACAATTATTAATGTTATATATACATGTACACATATTCATACATACATGTACATATATATACGTATACATATATACATACACATATATATAATTAATCATCTACACAAATACACACATTAATAGTCTTTTGTATCACAAGTGATTCAGCAAGAGGCTCACAACAGGCACTATACAAGGCACTTTACATCTATGGTGAGTCGCACAGTTACTAGTCTTGCTCCACACCCACCCAACTGGGCGGCAGCTTTACAGTCATGTGCTCCACACCCACCCAACTGGGCGGCAGCTTTACAGTCATGTGCTCCACACCCATCCAACTGAGCGGCAGCTTTACAGTCATGTGCATGCATAACCTACAGTAAGCCAATTTTGGATACTTCGCTAAGTTTTCGGGCAGCACATCATTTTGAATGAAGTACTTACACATTTCTTGGACACTATTGATGGTGTTATCTCTAAATTCCGCGATTTTTTCACATCCCATTATATAATGACGCAAAGTATACGAATAGTTCTGCTGACAGAGTTTACATTTAGTCAAATCTACATCAAAATTTGTCACACACGCTGACCCTTTTATGGCTAACTAAGACAATTTATTTTATGTTTAATTAATACAACGACAGAAGTATTTTATCACTGCATGTTGTATAAGGAAATTATATGTGATAACCTCTTCTTGGGGTTATCTTGAGATGATTTCGGGCTTAGCGTCCGCGCGGCCCGGTCCTTGACCAGGCCTCCTTTTTGTTACACATCCCCAGAGAGCATCCCGTAGCAGCTGTCTACCTCCCAGGTACATATTTACTGCTAGGTGAACATCCGCATCAAGGTGAAAGAAACTCTGCTTATTTGTTTCCGCCTCCACAAGGAATCGAACCAGGAACCTCAGGACTACGAATCCGAACTGCTATCCACTCAGCTGTCAGGCCCCCCTGACAGCTGAGTTAACTTAGTCCCGGATAAGTGATGCGAAAAGTTTTCCCCACACCTGACTTTGTTATGTTGTTATGCAACACCTGACTGTAATGTTGTTATGCAACACCTGACTGTAATGTTGTTATGCAACACCTGACTGTAATGTTGTTATGCAACACCTGACTGTAATGTTGTTATGCAACACCTGACTGTAATGTTGTTATGCAACACCTGACTTTGTAATGTTGTTATGCAACACCTGACTTTGTAATGTTGTTATGCAACACCTGACTGTAATGTTGTTATGCAACACCTGACTTTGTAATGTTGTTATGCAACACCTGACTGTAATGTTGTTATGCAACACCTGACTTTGTAATGTTGTTATGCAACACCTGACTTTGTAATGTTGTTATGCAACACCTGACTTTGTAATGTTGTTATGCAACACCTGACTGTAATGTTGTTATGCAACACCTGACTTTGTAATGTTGTTATAATAATAATATACTTTGACAGGGGCAGGCAGTCTGGTCATATTAGATACGTTAGGCTTATATCCAAATTCCCCCCAAGGATGAATTACCGATCCTCCACAGGATGCAACCTCAGAACAAGCTAAAAAACTCCTGGGTGCCTTTTTACTTCTAGGTGAACGGCTGCATTAGGTGATAGAAAACCATTTTCCTCCCGCTGGGAATTCCCGGTTTTGAGTGAAGAAGGAACCCAACTGTACTACCGATACAACCTGGCTACACAATGTTGTTATGAACACCATCCACTGTACAGTGTTGAGGGTCGTATCCTCCCTGGTGGACAATGTTGAGGGTCGTATCCTCCCGGGTGGACAATGTTGAGGGTCGTATCCTCCCTGGTGGACAATGTTGAGGGTCGTATCCTCCCAGGTGGACAATGTTGAGGGTCGTATCCTCCCAGGTGGACAATGTTGAGGGTCGTATCCTCCCTGGTGGACAATGTTGAGGGTCGTATCCTCCCTGGTGGACAATGTTGAGGGTCGTATCCTCCCGGGTGGACAATGTTGAGGGTCGTATCCTCCCAGGTGGACAATGTTGAGGGTCGTATCCTCCCAGGTGGACAATATTGAGGGTCGTATCCTCCCTGGATGGACAATGTTATGGGGTCGTATCCTCCTGGGTGGACAATGTTGAGGGTCGTATCCTCCCGGGTGGACAATGTTGAGGGTCGTATCCTCCCTGGTGGACAATGTTGAGGGTCGTATCCTCCCGGGTGGACAATGTTGAGGGTCGTATCCTCCCAGGTGGACAATGTTGAGGGTCGTATCCTCCCGGGTGGACAATGTTGAGGGTCGTATCCTCCCTGGATGGACAATGTTGAGGGGTCGTATCCTCCCTGGATGGACAATGTTGAGGGGTCGTATCCTCCTGGGTGGACAATGTTGAGGGTCGTATCCTCCTGGGTGGACAATGTTGAGGGTCGTATCCTCCCTGGATGGACAATCTTGAGGGGTCGTATCCTCCCTGGATGGACAATGTTGAGGGTCGTATCCTCCCTGGTGGACAATGTTCAGGGTCGTATCCTCCCGGGTGGACAATGTTCAGGGTCGTATCCTCCCGGGTGGACAATGTTAAGGGTCGTATCTTCATACGTGAACAATGTTGAGGGTCGTATCCTCACTGGATGGACAATGTTGAGGGTCGTATCCTCCCGGGTGGACAATATTGAGGGTCGTATCCTCCCATGTGGACAATGTTGAGGGTCGTATCCTCCTGGGTGGACAATGTTCAGGGTCGTATCCTCCCGGGTAGACAACGTTCAGGGTCGTAAGCTCCCTGGTGGACAATGTTCAGGGTCGTATCCTCCCGGGTGGACAATGTTCAGGGTCGTATCCTCCCTGGTGGACAATGTTGAGGGTCGTATCCTCCCGGGTGGTCAATGTTGAAGGTCGTATCCTCTCGGGTGGGCCATGTTGAGGGTCGTATCCTCCCGGGTGGACAATGTTGAGGGTCGTATCCTCCCGGGTGGACAATGTTGAGGGTCGTATCCTCCCAGGTAGACAATGTTGAGGGTCGTATCCTCCCAGGTAGACAATGTTGAGGGTCGTATCCTCCCGGGAGGACAATGTTGAGGGTCGTATCCTCCCTGGTGGACAATGTTGAAGGTCGTATACTCCTGGACGGACAATGTTGAGGGGTCGTATCCTCCTGAGTGGACAATGTTGAGGGTTGCATCCTCCCGGGTGGACAATGTTGAGGGTCGTATCCTCCCTGGTGGCCAATGATGAGGGTCGTATCCTCCCTGGTGGACAATGTTTAGGGTCGTATCATCCAGGGTGGACAATGTTGAGGGTCGTATCCTCCCAGGTGCACAATGTTGAGGGGTCGTATCCTCCCAGGTGGACAATGTTGAGGGTCGTATCCTCCCAGGTGGACAATGTTTAGGGTCGTATCCTCTCAGGTGGACAATGTTGAGGGTCGTATCCTCCCTGGTGGACAATGTTGAGGGTCGTATCCTCCCTGGTGGCCAATGTTGAGGGTTGTATCCTCATGGGTGGACAATGCTTAGTGGTCGTTTTCGCCTGGTTGGACAATGTTGAGGGTCGTTTCCTCCCTGGTGGACAATGTTGAGGGTCGTATCCTCCCTGGTGGACAATGTAGACGGTCGTATCCTCCCTGGTGGACAATGTTGAGGGTCGTATCCTCTCAGGTGGACAATGTTGAGGGTCGTATCCTCCCTGGTGGACAATGTTGAGGGTCGTATCCTCATGGGTGGACAATGCTTAGTGGTCGTTTTCGCCTGGTTGGACAATGTTGAGGGTCGTTTCCTCGCTGGTGGACAATGCTGTGGGTCGTATCTTCCTGGGTGGACAATGTTGACGGTCGTATCCTCCCGGCTGAACAATGTTGAGGGTCGTATCCTCCTGGCTGGAAAATGTTGAGAGTCGTATCCTCCCGGGTGGACAATGTTGAGGGTCATATCCTCCCAGGTGGACAATGTTTAGGGGTCGTATCCTCCCAATTGGAAAATGTTGAAGGTCGTATTCTCCCAGGTGGACAATGTTGAGGGTCATATCCTCAAGGGTGGACAATGTTGAGGGTCGTTTCCTCCCTGGTGGACAGTGTTGAAGGTCGTATCCTCCCTGATGGACAATGTTGAGGGTCGTATCCGCCCAGGTGGACAATGTTGAGGGTCGTATCCTCAAGGGTGGAAAATGTTGAGGGGTCGTATCCTCCCAGGTGAACAATGTTGAGGGTCGTATCCTCCCTGGTTGACAATGTTGAGGGTCGTATCCTCCCGGGTTGACAATGCTGAGGGTCGTATCTGTGAGGGAATGTAGATTCCCTCAGCTAGTTTTCCTAGTTTTCTAGATTAGGCTAGTCGCTCCAGGGACTCTATTTAAGAAGTTTTCAAACGAACATACACTTGTGAGGTGTTGGATGAAAGCTCATGCTATGGACTATCATTTAAGACTAGTCAGAAGTCTGTGATTGCTCTGTAGAGAGAATTACAGAAATTTTCCTGTTTCTCTGAAATAGGATGGGAGTTGAAAGTGAGCGGTGTGAGTAGGTACTTGTCTAGACCATTATAGGGGGGGGGGGTGTGACAGAGGGGTGAATGTTCCCCCCCCCCCCCCCCACCATGTGAGACATTGCGCCACTGTCTGTAGGCCTCCCCCTCCTTGTGACGTCCCGGGACGCCTGAGGGTGAGGGAGGCCTGTGATTGGGTTAGGCATCTCTGCTCCTAGTTGAGTTTTGGCGCGAACAGCTGTTATTGGTAGCGGCACCTTGAGTTGTGCCGGCTTCGTGCTGATTGGTCAAGACAAAGTAGGGGGGGAGATATGGGCATTTTGAGTTCCCTTAGCCTGCCAAATAGTCAGTTTGAGCTGACTATTTGGGACAATGTTTAGGGTCGTATCCTCAAGGGTGGACAATTTTGAGGGACGTATCCTCCCAGGTGGACAATGGTGAGGGTCGTATCCTCAAGGGTGGACAATTTTGAGGGACGTATCCTCCCAGGGTGAGTACTGGGATTGATGCTGTCACTACCGGTTTGCTTTTTCCGACAGTCATGACCTGGCATTCCTGGTTTTAGTTACAATGGTGATGGGTCATGACTTGGCATACCTGGTTTTAGTTACAATTGTGATGGGTCGTGACTTAGCATACCTGGGTTTTAGTTACAATGGTGATGGGTCATGACTTGGCATACCTGGTTTTAGTTATGGCTCGTGACTTATCATAACTGTTTTTAGTTACCTCGGCTAGTGATTGCCTTATAGCCCATGAAAATTTCGCTCAAGGGAATTAACAGGTCGCGACTTCGCGCATTAGTTTTTAGATACCCCGGTCACCCTGCACAGGCATTGCTAATGGTCAATACCGTCATCAGCTAGCCAGTCTTCATCTTCCCTTTATAAGTCAGTTTAGTGAAATAACATATTTAAACCCATTTTCTTAATGTTTTCCATTTACAAAGTTCCTTTTCTAGATAAAATTGCATATTTAACATAAGAAATCAAATTGCAGAAGGCCTTTGCCAGTTCTCCTATTTACTTTCCAATCTAGGTCAACCAAAACATCAACTAGCACTATTAGATAAACTGCAGTAGGGCAATTCCCTATTAATACCCCCTTTCATCTCTATTTATAGACTTCAATAATGTCACTCTATTAATAGTCAGAGGGAACTGGAAGCTTTATACTTATAGTGTCCATCCAAGGATCGTTTATTGTGCTTAGGAATGGTAGAAATCCATTAGTATGAAACAAGGGGAACAACACACAGTGTAAACTAACATGTATCTCAGAGTTCACCCCTGTTACCCGAACCAGTATTTACCCAGGTCTTTTTCCTAAATGTAAAACTTATCCAATTAATATCCATTATTTCATGTTCTGTCGCGTGTTGCTACTTTTAATAGGTAATATATCCCCCTTTTGTCATATGTATTCTCTAACACCTCTATCATGGTACCCCTTATTTCTTTGCCTTTGTAGAGAATGCAATTTGAAATTTGAAATTTGAATATCTTTCTTCAAGGATCGTTTATTTAGCATAGGGAGACTTCAATGGGGAATTCAGTAGTAATCCTAGGTGCATACGCTCAGACATTTGTATTTAATTCCTCCTTCACTGTTAGTCCTGTGTACGACTCATTCGCTCAAAAACATGATTCCCCGACACCCAATTGTAGCATATAACAAGTAAAAATACTTATTCAGTGTACATTTAAATTAACTAGATTCACTAGAAACCGTTTCGTATGTTTAAAATAAGGCCTTCTGCAGTCACCTCCATTCTGATATTCTAATCCCTAATGCGGTTTGATCCGCCAATAGGCATTGCTTTTAAACATGACGTTACAAGCGGTTCCAAGGAAGGACCCAGCCTCTCATTATCACATTCCCTGAAACCCTTAATGGCTCAACAGTTCTCTGCAAGTGACATCACAGGCTATGTCATGATGTCTTGAATCTACTCAAATCCTAGCTCATTGTATTTTTCTGTGATTCAGCTCATCAGCCTTATCGAACCAACCTAACCTAACCTATTATAAAACAAACAAATACATTCTACAGACTCGTTGTTGTTGTTTTAGGGGGGCATAGGGGAAACACGAAAAAATTTGGGAAAAATCGTAATATTTTGAAAAATTTATAAAAATACTATGTAGTTCTGGCAACACTGTGGTGCAATCCGAATAATATTATGATATAAATTGATGTATTTATGGTGCATTTCCATGCGTAATTGGTCAGAATCCGGTGCCCCGTGGCTGTGGCGCGCAGAAGGTATTGCGTCGTACATTCTAAATGTCAAATTTTTCGTAATAATGTGGGAAATAACTCTGTATGCATGAATATAAAATATACACACATTGGCAACTGTCTCCTCCTAGTGGGGGTGAGTGAGGTACAACCAGCAGTCACATGTTGTGTCCTGTTGAGTGAGGGTCTTCTGTCGACGCGCTCTCTATTCTCGCTCCTGAATATTGCATTTCTTGCGTCTACTGCACAATGACATGTAAGAGGAAGAGTCACAAGATTAGAGCAGCAAATCTGGCACTCGCTCGCCGTCTTTATCAGGAAAAGAAAGCCGCTTTAGCGCAAAGATGAGTATTATTGAGTGAAGATTGTGGTGGCCTCCCAGCTTCAGCTGTGAGGCGTGACGCACCTCCATACTCACTTACCTACCTCGACCCTCCTCACACACCTGCTGCTTATAACAATAACAACAGTTGAATGGGAAGTTTTCATGCTTATAAATTAGGGGTGACAGGGTCAGAATGGGGTGGGGGGAGGGAGGGTTGGGTGGGGGCAGGTAGGGTGAGGGGAAGGGAGGGTTTCTATGCAGGGGAGGTGGTGGTATTGCCCTCCCCTCTGGTGTTGCTGGGATGCTGGTCGTGGGTTCCCCTCTTGTCTCTAGGACTGTTGTGTTGGGGGCTGTGATCTCCTGGTTCGCTCCTCTCTCCCTGCGCTTCCTCCTTGCCTCTGCTGCCCTGGCTCTCTCCTCCTTCGTCCTGTCCCACTGCAGGAATACTTTTTTGTATCCCTCCAAATGCTGCAGACGACTCTTCCTTTCGAGAATATCCTCCTTCGTGGTTTCGTTTGTAAACACCACCTTTAAAAGTCGGTTTCTGTCCTTGTTGTACCAGCCCAACCTGAAAACCTTCTCAATGTTTTGTTCAGCCCCTTCCATCTGTAAACCCTTCAGTAGCCCACGTACTGCCTCTTTATCCTTGCTATTCCATTCTTGCCTGTTGGATCCTTCCTGTTCTTTGATGCCTACAACTACCACTGATCTTTTTCTCTCCAGCAGCTGAGTGGTGCATCTTGCTGCTTCCTGTGAGGTAGCAGCTTGCATGGCTACCTCCCTCACTGTGGTCATTGCTTCTGAGCTCTTTTTCAGTATGTCCGCAAATGTTTCAGGTACAGAGGCATTTCCTTCCAATGTAACATTCCCACCTTCCCTTTGGATGATAATCTGATGCTCGGTCTCTTTATTTTTCTCTGTGAGGGATTTGATCTCCTCCCTTGCTGATGTCAGCTCACTTTGCAGGTTGTTAATTGTAATCCTCATTTCATGCATCTCCCTCCTGAATTCGGGTTAACATTGCCTTCGTTTAGTCACTCTGGCTGTTTCCTATGTCCCTGTTGCGTCCTCCTGCCATTTTGCCCCTTGTCAAGAGAGAGAGCAAGAGAGAGAGAGAGAGAGAGAGAGCAAGAGAGAGAGCAAGAGAGAGAGAGCTAGAGAGAGCAAGAGCGAGAGAGCGAGAGAGAGAACAGGAGAGAGCGAGAGAGAGAGCACGAGAGAGAGAACAGGAGAAAGAGAGAGAACAGGAGAAAGAGAGAGAACAGGAGAAAGAGAGAGAAAAAGAGAGAGAGAACAAGAGAAAGAGAGCGAGAGAGAGAGATAGAGAGAGAGAACGTGTGTGCGCGTGGGATGGGGGTTAAGAGGATTTGTGGTGTCTGTAGATTACGGCAGGTAAGAGAGGGGGTAAGAGGTGTGTGTGTGTGTGTGTGTGTGTGTGTGTACTCACCTAATTGTGCTTGTGGGGTTTGAGCTTTGGCTCTTTGCTCCCACCTCTCAACTGTCAATCAAATGGGGTACAGATTCCTGAGCCTACTTGGCTCTATCATATCTACATGTGTAACTGTATATGGAGTCAGCCTCCACCACATCACTTCCTAATGCATTCCATTTGTCAACCACTCTGACACTAAAAAAGTTCTTTCTAATATCTCTGTGGCTCATTTGGGCACATAGTTTCCACCTGTGTCCCCTAGTGTGTGTGCCCCCTTGTGTTAAATAACCCGTCTTTATCTACACTGTCGATTTCCTTGAGTATCTTGAATGTGGTGATCATGTCCCCCCTAACTCTTCTGTCTTCCAACGAAGTGAGGTTTAATTCCCGTAGTCTCTCCTCGTAGCTCATACCTCTCAGCTCGGGTACTAGTCTGGTGGCAAACCTTTGAACCTTTTCCAGTTTAGTCTTATGCTTGACTAGATATGGACTCCATGCTGGAGCCTCATACTCCAGGATTGGTCTGACATATGTGGTATGTAATGTTCTGAAAGATTCCTTACACAAGTTTCTAAAGGCCGTTCTTATGTTAGCCAACCTGGCATATGCCGCTGATGTTATCCTCTTGATATGAGCTTCAGGGGACAGGTCTGGCATGATATCAACCCCCAGGTCTTTCTCTCTCTCTTACTCCTGAAATATTTCATCTCCCAAATGATACCTTGTATCTGGTCTCCTGCTTCCTACCCCTATCTTCATTACATTACATTTGCTTGGGTTAAACTCTAACAACCATTTGTTCGACCATTCCTGCAGCTTGTCTAGGTCTTCTTGAAGCCTCAAGCTGTCCTCTGTCTTAATCCTTCTCATAATTTTGGCGTCGTCAGCAAACATTGAGAGGAATGAGTCTTTTCCCTCCGGGAGATCATTTACGTATATCAGAAACAGGATAGGTCCTAGTACAGAGCCCTGTGGGACTCCACTGGTGATTTCACGCCAATCTGAGGTCTCACCCCTCACCGTAACTCTCTGCTTCCTATTGCTTAGGTACTCCCTTATCCACTGGAGCACCTTACCAGCTACACCTGCCTGTCTCTCCAGCTTATGTACCAGCCTCTTATGCGGTACTGTGCCAAAGGCTTTCCGACAATCCAAGAAAATGCAGTCCGCCCCGCCCTCTCTTTCTTGCTTAATCTTTGTCACCTGATCGTAGAATTCTATTAAGCCTGTAAGGCAAGATTTACCCTCCCTGAACCCATGTTGATGGGTTGTCACGAAGTCTCGTCTCTGCAGATGTGTTACTAGGTTTTTCTCACAATCTTCTCCATCACCTTGCATAGTATACAAGTCAAGGACACTGGCCTGTAGTTCAGTACCTCTTGCCTGTCGCCATTTTTGTATATTGGGACCACATTCACCGTGTGTACTCACCTATATGTACTCACCTATATGTGCTTGCAGGATCGAGCATTGACTCTTGGATCCCGCCTTTCTAGCTATCGGTTGTTTACAGCAATGACTCCTGTCCCATTTCCCTATCATACCTAGTTTTAAAAGTATGAATAGTATTTGCTTCCACAACCTGTTCCCCAAGTGCATTCCATTTTTCTACTACTCTCACGCTAAAAGAAAACTTCCTAACATCTCTGTGACTCATCTGAGTTTCCAGTTTCCACCCATGTCCCCTCGTTCTGTTATTATTACGTGTGAACATTTCATCTATTTCCACTTTGTCAATTCCCCTGAGTATTTTATATGTCCCTATCATATCTCCTCTCTCCCTTCTTTTCTCTAGTGTCGTTAGGTTCAGTTCCTTCAGCCGCTCTTCATATCCCATCCCTCGTAACTCTGGGACAAGCCTCGTCGCAAACCTCTGAACCTTCTCCAGTTTCTTTATGTGTTTCTTCAGGTGGGGGCTCCATGATGGCGCGGCATACTCTAAGACGGGTCTCACGTAGGCAGTGTAAAGTGCCCTAAAAGCTTCCTCATTTAGGTTTCTGAATGAAGTTCTAATTTTCGCCAGTGTAGAGTACGCTGCTGTCGTTATCCTATTTATATGTGCCTCAGGAGTTAGATTAGGTGTCACATCCACTCCCAGGTCTCTTTCTCGAATCGTTACAGGTAGGCTGTTCCCCTTCATTGTGTACTGTCCCTTTGGTCTCCTGTCACCTGATCCCATTTCCATAACTTTACATTTACTGGTGTTAAACTCCAGTAGCCATTTCCCTGACCATCTCTGCAGCCTGTTTAAGTCCTCTTGGAGGATCCTACAATCCTCGTCTGTCACAACTCTTCTCATTAATTTTGCGTCATCTGCAAACATTGACATGTATGATTCCACTCCTGTAAACATATCATTTACGTAAATTAGAAAGAGGATTGGTCCCAGCACCGATCTTTGAGGTACTCCACTTGTTACTGTTCGCCAGTCCGACTTTTCGCCCCTTACCATTACCCTCTGGCTCCTTCCTGTTAGGTAGTTCTTCACCCATACTAGGGCCTTTCCGCTTACTCCTGCCTGCCTCTCAAGTTTGTATAGCAGTCTCATGTGCGGTACCGTATCAAAGGCCTTTTGGCAGTCAAGAAATATGCAGTCTGCCCAGCCTTCTCTGTCCTGCCTTATCCTTGTAACTTTATCATAGAATTCTAAAAGGTTTGTTAGGCATGATTTCCCTGTCCAGAACCCATGTTGGTGCTTGTTTACAAACCCAATGCTCTCCAGGTGCTCAACAAGTCTTAGCCTAATTATTCTTTCAAGTATTTTGCAGGGGATGCTTGTCAGTGATACGGGTCTGTAGTTAAGTGCCTCCTCCCTATCACCTTTTTTGAAAATCGGTACGACATTTGCCTCCTTCCAGCAACTGGGCAATTCTCCCGACATAAGTGACTCATTAAAGATCATTGCCAGAGGCACGCTGAGAGCCTGCGCTGCCTCTTTAAGTATCCACGGTGATACTTTGTCTGGTCCAACAGCTTTATTTGCATCCAGTGTTGTCACTGTTTCATTACATCCTCTGCTGTCACCTCTATATCTGATAGTCTTTCATCTTAGGTAATCTCTTCTAACAATGGGAGCTGCTCAGGCTCGGTTGTGAACACTCCATGGAATTTTGCATTCAGTACCTCGCAGATTTCCTTGTCGCTTTCTGTATATGCCCCTTCTGTTTTCCTCAGTCTTGCCACTTGGTCATTTACCGACATCTTCCTTCTTATATGGCTATGTAGTAATTTTGGTTGCTTTTTCGCTTTGACTGCAATATCATTCTCATAATTTCTTTCCGACACTCGTCTTATGTTAATGTAATCATTCCTAGCTCTGTTACATCTAATCCTGTTGTCCTCTGTCCTTTGTCTTCTGTACTTCCTCCACTCCCTCCTGCTTCTCACCTTTGCTTCCTGACACTGTCTATTAAACCATGGGTTATTATATTCCCTCCTGCTTTTTTCCTTTATTGTTGGAATAAATCTAATTTCAGCCTCCTTGCATTTCAATATGACTTGGTTCATCATACCTTGCACTGTTTTTCCTCTAAGTTCTTCCTCCCACTGCACTTCTCCCAGGTAGTCCCTTATCCTTCTGTAGTCCCCTTTTCTGTAATCAAGTCTCCTTTCCCGGACCTCTTGTCCTTTGGTCACAATTTTAAACTCCATCATGTAGTCAAAGACTAGGACACAATGGTCACTAGCTCCTAGTGGTATTTCATGTTCCAACTGCTCGATGTCTTCTACATTCTGAGTGATAATGAGATCTAATAGGCTGGGCGTATCCCCTCCTCTTTCCCTAGTATCTTCTTTCACATGCTGTGTTAGGAAATTCCTGTCAATAACGTCTACCAGCTTCGCTCCCCAGGTCTCCTCCCCGCCATGGGGATTCCTCGTTTCCCAATCTATCTCTCCGTGATTTAGGTCCCCCATGACCAGCAGCTTCGCTCTCATTCTATGCGCTAAAGTTGCTGCCCTCTGCAGTTCATCCATACATGTCTTGTTGCTGTCCTCGTACTCCTGCCTGGGCCTTCTACTGTTTGGTGGGGGATTGTAGAGTATCAAGATTACAATCTTCTTCCCATCCACTGTCAGAGTTCCATGTATGAAGCTTGTGCTTTCATTGGTACCCGGATTTTCCAGCTCATCAAACTTCCATTTCCGCTTTATTAGTAGTGCCACTCCTCCTCCCTGTCTCTGTGTCCTTTCTTTTCTTATCACCTGGTACCCCTCTGGAAAGATTGCATCCGAGATCATGCCATTTATTTTAGTTTGCACTATTGCCACTATGTCTGGGTCTGCCTCACTAACTTTTTCTTTTATCTCTTCTGCTTTATTGGCTACCCCATCAGCATTGGTGTGTGTGTGTGTGTGTGTGTGTGTGTGTGTGTGTGTGTGTGTGTATTCACCAAATTGTGCTTGCGGGGGTTGAGCTTTGGCTCTTTGGGCCCGCCTCTTAACTGTCAATCAACTGGTATACAGATTCCTGAGCCTACTGGGCTCTATCATATCTACATTTAAAACTGCGTATGGAGTCAGCCTCCACCACATCTCTGCCTAATGCATTCCACCTGTTAACTACTCTGACACTGAAAAAGTTCTTTCTATCGTCCCTGTGGCTCATTTGGGTACTCAGTTTCCACCTGTGTCCCCTTGTTCGCATACCGCCAGTGTTGAATAGTTTATCCTTATCTACCCTGTCAATTCCCCTGAGGATTTTGTAGGTAGTGATCATGTCTCCCCTCACTCTTCTGTCTTCCAGTGTCGTAAGGTGCATTTCCCGCAGTCTTTCCTCAACTGTGTGTGTGTGTGTGTGTGTGTGTGTGTGTGTGTGTGTGTGTGTGTGTGTGTGTGTGTGTGTGTGTGTGAGTGTGTGTGTGTACTCACCTAATTGTGCTTGCAGGGGTTGAGCTCTGGCTCTTTGGTCCCGCCTCTCAACCATTAATCAACAGGTGTACAGGTTCCTGAGCCTGATAGGCTCTATCATATCTACGCTTGAAACTGTGTATGGAGTCAGCCTCCACCACATCACTTCCTAATGCATTCCATTTATCAACCACTCTGACACTAAAAAGTTCTTTCTAATATCTCTGTGGCTCATTTGGGCACTCTGTTTCCACCTGTGTACCCTAGTGCGTGTGTCCCTTGTGTTAAATAGCCTGTCTTTATCTACCTTATCAATTCTCTTGAGAATCTTGAATGTGGTGATCATGTCCCCCCTAACTCTTCTGTCTTCCAGCGAAGTGAGGTTTAATTCCCGTAGCCTCTCCTCGTAGCTCATACCTCTCAGTTCGGGTGCTTGTCTTGTGGCAAACCTTTGACTAGGTACGTGTGTGTGTGTGTGTGTGTGTGTGTGTGTGTGTGTGTGTGTGTGTGTGTGTGTGTGTGTGTGTGCGTGTGTGTGTGTGTGTGTGTGTACTCACCTAATTGTGCTTGTGGGCGATGGAGCTCAGGTTCTTTGGTCGGGCCTCTCAACTGTCAATCAACTGATGTACAGATTCCTGAGCCTACTGGGGTCTATCATATCTACATTTGAAACTGTGTATGGAGTCAGCCTCCACCACATCACTGCCTAATGCATTCCATCTGGTAACTAATCTGACACTGAAAAAGTTCTTTGTAACGTCCTTGTGGCTCATTTGGGTACTCGGTTTCCACCTGTGTCCCCTTGTTCGTGTACCACCCGTTTTAAAAAGTTTTTCTTTATCTACCCTGTCAATTCCTTTGATAATTTTGAAGGTAGTGATCATGTCCCCCCCCCCCTACTCTTTTGTCTTCAAGTGTCGTGAGGTGCATTTTTCGCAGCCTTTCTTTGTAACTCATGCCTCTTAGTTCTGGGACTAGCCTAGTGACCTATCTCTGAACTTTTTCATGCTTGGCCTTGTGCTTGACAAGGTACGGGCTCCATGCTGGGGCCCCATACTCCAGGATTGGTCTTACATATGTGGTATTCAAGATTCTGAATGATTCCTTACACAGGTTCCTGAAGGCAGTTCTGATGTTAGCCAGCCTCGCATACGCCGCAGATGTTATTTTTTTGATGTGGGCTTCAGGAGACAGGTTTGGTGTGATATCAACTCCTAGATCCTTCTCTCTGTCCGTTTCATGAAGGACTTCATCTTCCATTCTGTATCCTGTACCTGGCCTCCTGTTTCAACTGCATAGTTTCATTACCTTACATTTACTCGGGTTGAGCTTTAGTAGCCATATGTTGGACCATTCATGCAGTCTGTCTAGGTCATCTTGTAGTCTCATACTGTCTTCCTCCGTCTTAATCCTCCTCATAATTTTTGCATCATCAGCAAACAATAAGAGGAATGATTCTATACCATCTGGAAGATCATTTAGATATATAAGAAACAGTATGGGTCTAGGGACTGAACCCTGCGGTACCCCACTGGTGACATCTCGCTAATATGATACTTCACTCCGCACAGTGACTCGCTATTTTTTGTTACTTAGGTACTCCCTTATCCAATGGAGTACCTTCCCTTTCACTCCTGCCTGCATCTCCAGCTTTCGCACTAGTCTCTGGTGTGGCACTGTGTCAAAGGCTTTCTGGCAATCCAAAAATATGCAGTCTGCCTACCCCTCTCTTTCTTGCCTGATCGTAGAATTCAATTAATCTTCTGAGGCATGACTTGCCATCCCTGAAACCATGTTGGTGGTGTAACACAAAGTTCCTTCGCTCCAGATGTTCGACTAGCTTTTTTCGCACAATTTCCTCCATCAGCATGCATGGTATGCAAGTTAGGGACACTGGCCTGTAGTTCAGTGCCTCCTGTCTATCCCTCTTCTTATATATCGTGACCACGTTTGCCGCCTTCCAAAATTCTGGCAGTTCACCTGTTACCTGTGATTTGTTATACACCATGGAGAGTGGCTGGCACAGTGCTTCTGTGCCTTCCTTTAGTATCCATAGTGATATTTCATCCGGGCCTATAGCCTTTGTCACATCTAACTCTAGCAAGAGCTTTCTTACATCTCCACTGGTAAAAGATGCACAGTGACCACAACACAGAAGGTGCAACATCCGGATCTGCGGGTTGGTACAAGAAATCCACCAACTACGAACCACTTAGTTTGATGAAAAGGAGCAGTAGAGCAACAGAAGTACACTTACATCGCATCAGGCTTGGATACCCATGTGCATGGGAAATAGGCTTACAGGTTC
This sequence comes from Procambarus clarkii, assembly GCF_040958095.1. NCBI lineage: Eukaryota > Metazoa > Arthropoda > Malacostraca > Decapoda > Cambaridae > Procambarus > Procambarus clarkii. The sequence goes on along the minus strand of NC_091195.1, from coordinate 5,153,543 downwards.
CGGAAGATGAGAGGAAATGTCAGCACTGTGGAAAAATGCCTGACAGAACACTGGAACATTATCTAACACAGTGCACAGTTACAAACCCATTAAGATTTCAACTAAGATACAACAGAGCAGATATTGTTAAACACATATGGCAAAATCTTACTGAAGCGACCATACGAGTAATAAATACTCATTTTCTGCCCAAGTGAAACAGAAACAAGCAACACTTAGTGGGTCAGCCGAAGGCTCAGGGCCACCGCAGGAATATCCCTGCAAAAAAAAAAAATCAACTGGTAATCTCAAATTCCTCTAGTGGTACCTGGTTAATTATTCCTTCTCTTATCTCTAGAACTTCTCCTTGCTCTAATGTGAAGACTTCCTGGAATTTCATATTGAGTTCCTCGCACATTTCTTTGTCATTTGTAGTGAATCTGTCTGCCCCTATCCTCAGTTTCATTACCTGTTCCTTCACTGTCGTCTTTCTCCTGATGTGGCTGTGCAGCAATTTGGGTTGAGTCTTAGCCTTGCTTGCTATATCATTTTCATATTGCCCTTCTACCTCTGTTCTCACACTGATGTATTCATTCCTGGCTCTCTGGTAACCTTCTCTGCTCTCAAGTGTCCTGTTATTTCTATAGTTTCTCCATGCTCTTTTACTTTGTTGCTTCGCTTGCTTACATCTCTGATTAAACCATAGGTTCCTCATCTGCATTTCAGTTTTTACCTTTTGGGCCAGGATAAACTTTTCTGCTGCCTTCTTGCACTTCTGTGTGATGTATTCCATCATGTCTTGGGCTGTCTTTTCCCTTAGCTCTGCTTCCCATGTTACATCCGTTAGGAATTTTCTTATCTCCTCATAATTTCCCTAACGGAACGCTAACCTTTTGCTTTCAGTTTCCTTTCTTGAGTACTTTAGCCCTTCTTCGACCAGATACTCAAACGTCAGTACACTGTGATCGCTCGTTCCTACTGGGGCCTCGAAGTCAACTTCCCTTATGTCGGAGTCATTCAGAGTGAAGACTAGGTCAAGTCTCGCTGATTCATCTTTTACCCTCATCCTAGTGGGTTCCCTGGCATGTTGGCTTAGAAAGTTTCTTGTCGCCACCTCCACTAGTTTGGCTCTCCATGTAACCTCTCCTCCGTGCAGTTCCTTGTTCTCCCAGTCTATCCTTCTGTGACTGAAGTCCCTCATGATGAGCAGATGGAATCGATTTCTACAGACAACAGAGGCTACCCTCTCAATTATAGTGTTAACTGCCATGTTGTCTCTGTCATACTCTTGCCTGGGTCTTCTGTCATTTGGTGGAGGGTTATATATCACCGCTACTACTACTCTAGGTCCTCTCATCGTCATGGTGCCGGTTATGTAGTCTCTAAACCCTTCACAGCCTGGGATAACCATCTCCTTGAAACTCCATTCCTTTCTCATGAGTATGGCCACTCTGCCTCTTCCCTTCCCTCCCTCCCTCCCTATCTTTCCTTCTTACAGTGTAATCCTTGAGAAACACCGCATTTGTTATGATTCCTGAAAGTTTTGTTTCTGTGATTCCAATTACATCTGGGTTTACTTCTTGTGCTCTTTCCCTAAATTCACTCGCATTTCTTGTACTCCCATCTATGTTCGTGTACATCACCTTGAAGCTGACTCTTTTCTGTCCATCCCCTTTTTCTGTTGCTTCCACTGGAGTAGGTCAATGATACAAGATTTACCCAAAGAGAGTCACCACCTTCTCTTGGGTTGTAAGCAGTTTTTCCCTCATGAATATGCCACAAAAATCGCCCGCTTCAATGATGCAACACTCCCCCCTATTGAAATGTTTTACAGTTCCCTGAACAAATCATTCATCAGTTTGGAAGAATATAGACATTCTAAATTAGTATGGGAGACAACAGCATGTAGGACATTAAAGGACTATGTCCTTGTTTATTTAAGGTGTGACGTTGGTTTATGATACGTATTTGAATATAAATTAATTTGTGCTTAAATACTCATTACTTGTATGTATACGTTCATTGCTTATGTGCTTATATATTTCATTACATGTATGTGCTTATATATTCATTACTTGTATGTGATTACATGTGCTTATATATTTCACTACTTGTATGTGCTTATATATATAATATTTTGAAATAATCCACAAATGAACCAACCGTGGGAACGGTTATTTTTTTGTGCAAGCTTGTAGCTGAACTGTGAGAAAAAAGTCACCCTTTTAATGCTCGTCCAGAGGAAACACTGTGGGAAACTGTTTTAGTTGATCCATTAGATGGCAAGTCCCCATGAGAACACTTACTTCCTGGTGTGTTGCCAGGGCAACATTCGATTCTTTAATTTTATAAATAAATATAACTGCATTTATAATTAAGTACATTATCTCTGTGCATGCATGTAAATGTGATCATTCTGTAAATCAGCTTAAGATTACTTTATTCCCATTATATTGCTCCATTTAAGTAAAATAAAAAAATGTATAAATGGTGGCAGTTCATGTCAGGGGCGGAGGCAGTGAGTGACTCAGGCATTGAAATTTCAGTTAGTATTACTAGAGCGCTCGGATGGATCGCTAGTGAAAGTCAAGTCTGGTACCCTTTTGTTTCTGCTTGTATATATATTTGTTGGAGACATTTTAAGTTATATTGATTTATATGTGATTTTGCCTATCTGTTGTTTGATCTATATATATACTGAACCATATCGGGAATAGTATTGTTAATATACCGTTAAGTTAAATTGGTCCTTATTGATTCCTAAGGGTGATTAGTTTTAATTATGACTTGTACCAACTATAGGGTTACACTGGTGACCTATTCTAGATTACAGCAATTAGTCATGTCCCTAGACTACTAGTTTCTTGCTGCTGTTCAAAGTCACGAGCCATAACATACAGTTGGTAACAGTTTACTGGCTGACATTTTTACCCACCACAGGGTAATTCTAAATGACATCTATTCATTAGAATTGACTCATTATTGCAGCCTTCCGGACTACTCCTACGACAGCTTCTTATTGAAAAGCAGCAAAATATCGTTGTAGTTAAGTGCAGATGTCACGTTACACAGTCTCGTGTCACAAAACATACGAGGGGTTTTTACAACCGCAGTTAAGAGTTACGTCAGAGCTAACAATCTCTATGTCAACCCATCTTTTAACCCTCAGGAGGAATGATCTTCCTTTTTACTTTATTTAGATTTCAACTCCCTTGATGAGAGTTGTATGACTAAGAAATTGCCCTATGGGGTGCTAAGGAGACTATCGTCTAATGAGATGAACTCCTTTATTAGTGAAGGGAAGATAATGAAGGAACCACCTGTCTCATCTAACAAAGGTTACTGGCTCTTAATTGACACCAAACACAAATGACCTGAAATAGCTAGATTAACAGACGATCTGCCCCTATGCTTACACCATAAGGAAATAGATATGGAGGATATCTCACCATTTAGTATAGAACTTCTAAAAAAAAAATACAAAACTTCCCAAAAAAATATTGAATTGGTTGGTGATCATCTAAAAAAAAAACGTTTTCATATCGCTACACCTTTTACAGCTATTTATTGAGATAGGTCTTGAAGTAGAGACTGTACACAGCATTTATGAGTTCCACCAGACAGATTTTATGGCAGAATTTGTTAACACCAATGTTAACAACAGAAATGCCTCCACTAGCCAAGATAGAAAAACACTATTTAAACTTTTAACAAATAGTGTTTTTGGTAAAACACTACTGAAACCACCCCGTTATGAGATTGACACCAATCTAGTGACTTCTGTCAAGGTCTTTTTACGGGAGGTTAAGCATCCACGCTCTAAAACGTATGGTACTTTTAGGTGATCATAATTTATTGCCCGTCAGTTCCAGACCATTCATTAAAATTACACATCCTAATTACATTGGCTTCCAGATTCTTGAGCTAGCAAAATACAGTTTGTACCATTTTTGATAAATGGTATTTTAGAAGTACTATACAGATTGGGTGCAATTAGTATGGATTATGGATTATTTCATATCACTAAGATGTCTCAAGACCAATATATTGTGTACATATCAGGAGGTTCTGACGTGTCATCTTTTATTATATCATGAATACTTCTGGATCATGAGTCAGTGAATGGCATCTGTATCAATGGTCAAGGTCACAGTCAAGGTCATGTGTATCAATGGTCAAGGTCACAGTCAAGATCATCTGGACTAAGGATCAAGGTCACAGTGATAGATGGGTCACCTGAATTAAGGATGAAAGTTACGGAAGATTTAATGAACCAAGGATCAAGGTCACAGCAAAAGGTCATCTTGAACAGGAATTAGGTTACAGTGAAAGGTCATCTTGAACAGGTATTAGGTCACAGTGAATGGTCATCTTAAACAGGAATTAGGTCACAGTGAAAAGTCATCTTGAACAGGAATTAGGTCGCAGCGAAAGGTCATCTTGAACAGGAATTAGGTCACAGTGAAAGGTCATCCTGATAAGGAATTAGGTCACAGTGAAAGAAGATCTGTACCACGAGTCAAAGTCAAAGTGGTAAGTCATCTGAACCAAAAGTATGGCGTCGCTAAATACTTCATGAAATTATTTATGCACAAGAATATATACAGCAGCGGAATGTTTCGAAATTTTATTGTTCATAAAGTAGTCGCCCTTAATAAGTCTATATTTGTAATCAAAGTTGAAGGTTTGTCATCCTTAAGGTGATTATTTTTGTAAACAATGTAGGGGGGTTTGTCGCTCGCAAGGTGACTATATTTGCTAACAATGAAGAGGTTTATCGCCCGTTCGGGAACTATATTTGTAAGCAATGTAGAGGGTTTGTCAACGTTAAAGTGACTATATTTGTAAACAATATAAGGGACTTGTTATCCATAAAGTGACTATATTTGTAAACAACATAAGGTGTTTGTCGTCCATAAGGTGACTACATTTTTGTAAACAATATAAGGTGTTGACCTCCTCATGGTGACAATATTTTTGTTAACAATATAAGGTGTTTGTCGCCCATAAGGTGACTATATTTGTAAACAATGTAAGTCTAAATTACTACATTAAATTTGCTGAACGAAGCCCATTACTTGGTTTTGCTATTAAAAAAACACTCATAAAATTATGGTGGAAAAAATGAATATTTACCAAGATCATACAGGAGAGGAAGATGAGGCAGGTGACGGAAGAGGACGGGCAGTTGGACGGGCAGTTGCTGTAGTGTGAGGCACAGGCGGAGGGTCGTGAGGGTGGGAGGCAGGAGGGGTATGGCTGCCTCAGACAAGCCACCATTAAACCCCTCTAAGGTACACTTACTGCCGGGGGCTGTCAGTCTCTCCAAACATTGTTTTAATTTATCAATATTTCGGTCTTTGCTGTATAAACTATTGCCAAGACCTAAGGATATGGTTACCTCCATTTCTGCTAGCACAGACAGTTTAGACAGGCACTGGTTTGGTGGTGATCTATGGTCTATGTTCAGTGAGATTTTCTCAGGCGTCACCTTCTTAAGAACAAGCGGCAGGACAACACACGAGTCAACACTCTCTATTGTCCACTCTTGTTCTGTACGCAGCTTCTCACACACGGCTTGGATGACGTGCTCACTCCCGCGGGACTCTGCTACATGTTTCAACAGCTCGTCAGTCTCATGTGTAACCATCTCGCACAGGTCAATTACGTGAGTAATGAACTTGTGCTCTACTCCCCGGGCACACAGCACCCCGGTAGTGCTGACTAAAATGTTCTGCCATCTGGGGCGCTCCTTAAACTCTTGTTGCACGTCGCTAATATCAAACTTTGACCCTTTCAGGTGATCTCCCAAGGAGCGTTTTTCCTTACGTACAACATCCACCAAGAGGTCAATGATTATAGAGCTTTTCCCTGACACACGGTGTGATGCTGGATCACCTTGGTCTTGCTCAGCCCTCAACAAGAGAGCGACCAGCCCCCTGCTGGCACAATACTCCTGGTACCTGGCGTGAAAATAGCCAAACACCCACACCACACTGAGGCCCCGACGGTAGCTGGTTCTTGTGAAATAGTTGGACAAGACCTCCTCCTGCGGCAGTCCCAGAGTGTCACACTTCTCCCTAATCTCCGCTTCCGTCTCCGGCCAAAGGTCGTACTCCTTCCTCTGGATCCCTCTTAAACTAATCTCTTCTAAGAACCTCAAAATCTTTTTCACATTTTCGTCAAATTTTCCTTTGGGTTCGGTCACGTGTTTGTCTGTGAGTCTGGACACTAATTTGTTGGTTATGAAGTCATGAATCTTCTCGTAGACTTGAGTGTTTGTGGTGAGATTGTTAAATTCTTCTGGAGCCTCGACACACAGCAGCGCCAACAAGGTCAAGGTGAGTGGAGTGTTGAGGTACTCACCCAGGAACTGACTCATCTGCTCCAGCCGCTGGGTAAACCTCCTTGTGATGACACTCCGTTGGCACTCTTCCTCCACCAGCACCTTGATGGTTCTCTCGGCGAACTCCACGCGACGTTCTGGAGTGATGCCCAAGACGAGGATGTTGCAGCGAGGTCTGGTGTGTGGGACGAGCTGTGACAGTTGTTGGTCCCACCCCGGCCGTGTGGTTATCACCAACCTCACATCCTTGCCAGGCAGTTGCAACAGCTCCTTCACCAGCCTTCCTGAATGGTTGTTGACCTCGTCGTAGCCGTCAATCAGGACTAATATATTTAAGCTCAAGATTATCTCCCTAAACAGCTGGAAGTCGACACCAGAATCACTAAGTGTTTGAGGCAGCAACTGGCGGAGGAGATCATCGAAGGTATTTAGATGTGTGTCCCTGCACTGTACATAGAAAACGAGGTCCACAGTGCCCAGGTGACGTATGGCAGCAGGGTCCTCTACCCACTTCTCGAGGATGAGCTTGAGTAAAGTTGTCTTGCCCATACCACCTTCCCCCGTCAGGAGGACACACTGAGGGACTCTTCCGTCCTCTCGTCTCATACTCAAGATGTCTTCATAGTTTATATCCTGACCCTTGGCAGCGTGGGAGGGTCTTGCCCCTATGACGGGGTCTTCAAGGAGTCGCAGTCGTGTAAAAGCAAGACTTGGGTTGTAGTTAATGTTGAGGAGGAGCCAGGGTGCGGGAACAATCTGGTACAGCAGTTTATACCCGTCAGTTAACTCTTGCTTGCTCATCTGCTTAACTTCTTCTGTGATGTGGCTTCTGAACATCTTAATCTCCTGGCGGAGCTGAAGCAAGTACGCCACATCTGAGGGATCCAACGGCTCTCTGACCTTCGCTAGCAGACCACCAATATACTTGGTGACATCTCTGGTCACGTGGTCCACATCCTGGCTGTATGTCCTACACCGGACGCCGGCCTCAGCCAGCATCTTGGACAATAAGTCACTGATCTCCGTCAGTGTTGACGTAAGATCTTGCACTGACATTCCCACATTATCATGGGCTAACGTGTTTCGGTGTTGCTTTAGGCTGTAAATGAGGTGTTCAAGTGATGGTCCCTGAGGCCCTGGAGTGGTCCACGTGGGGTCATTCATCTCAGCCAGACCACACACACGTTGCAGGAGTTTATACAACAGGGTGATGTCAAAAGTAGCCGCGCTAGAGGAAGCTTTCAGTTTATCCCTCTGGTGATCATCGAAGACACGCCTGTACTGAGCATTGGTGTACCCCAAGTCCTGAGTGAGGTAAGTCACTACTGGGAAGGTGCCCCGGTACGACCACATAAACACACTTGCTAGCGCGTCTCGTCCTGCCTTAGTCACAGCCAGTCCATACCGCAGTCTGTTCACATCTTCCGGTTGGATAACAGGACTCGAGGCCGCCATATTGGGCCGTATGATTCTCACCTCACACAACTGTTGTCAAGTTTCACACAAGCAGTAAATGTCCCACGCTGGTTTTGTTATTATATTATGTTTAAAAACATAACATTGTTTCTCACTGTCGGAGACGGGCAGCTTGTTAGGCTTATGTAGGCCTTCCTAAGCCAACGACAGACCTTCCTCAGGATGCATCCCTCAACAGTTGACTAATTTCCAGGTAAATATTTACTGCTAGGTGAACAGAGGTATCAGGTGGCTGAGCATCTTAAACTGCCAGGGAATTTTACTCGGATCTAATCGGTAATGATCCGACTGCATTAACCACAATACAGTCACTTAATTGACCAAATATATAAGTGATTTCCAAATAAACCAAATTTTACAAAATGTGTTCACATGTTAATGCAATATTCGGTTCCAGCTTTATTTGTCATTTTCAATTTGTTCTTTAACTAGTTAATTTCTTCTGTCTTTATACTCTTCAGATTTCTGTCATCTGGAAGAACAATTTAACGTTATTAAAACAAGATGTTAGTGTTAAACATTGGGCCATAAATAAATTTTTGAGGTCACTAAAGCAAATAAAATTTCCAAAGTCTGCCTCCTGCATTTTGTTTTATTTTAAAACTTAAAACTTGTCAATATTTTTACCTAACTCCTGTGATCATTGTGGTGTTGGCTTCTGGTTTAGGTAGAGTAATGGTGCTCATTTTCTCACACAGAAATATACGGTGTAGCATTTAGTAATGTTATTCTCTGCCTTTATCTTGCTCTTGTAAGGACCTATTTAGATTATGCAGTTAAGTTTGGTCAACATACAATATACTGGACATAATTTAACTTGAACCCGTAAAGAGAAGAATGACAAAGTTGATCTCTAGAATTAGAAATTTCCCTTATTAAGAGAGATTAAGGAAGATATGTTTACACATTCTTCAAAAAGTATAGATAACATGATTGATGCATTCATAAGAATGAAAAGTTATATCAAAGGTAATATTGATAAGTTGTTACCTATAACACAAAATGGAACAAGAAACGATAAATCTGTATAAATACCAATTAATGCCTGTCTCTCTGTCAGTGCGATGTAGAAGACTAGACCCAGGGAGCTAGCCTAACTAATTCCTAACAGCAATTCCTGCTGGGTATGTGCCCAACAGGGGGTGGCATATATGTAGCGTGAACTACCTTACACAATGGCAAAGTTAGCCCAACGACGAACTTTGCTATACCATATTAACTGGGTTTTGAAATATAAATTTATTTTCTTGTTAGGGTTCCCATCTGAGCTTCTGGGTCGATCGCCCTCTCCCCCTCCGCTCTCTTGTGGACAATATTCACAGTACAATGTAAACAACTTACATGGAGTTTTCAACAAGTAAACTTTTGTCCCCTGAGCGTCTCTCATAAGAGCAACGATGGAGGGCCGCCTAGAGGCACATAAAAGGGCAACCAAGAGGCATATAAAGGGGCCGCCTAGAAGCACCTAAAGAGGCCGACTATAGGCACATAAAGAACCAGCTAGAGGCACATAAAGAGCCGCCTAGAGGAACATAAAGTGGCCACCAAGAGGCAAATAAAAGGGCCGCCTAAAGGCACATAAAGGGGCCGCCCAGAGGCACATAGAGGGGCCACCTAGAGGCGCATAAAGAGGCCGCCTAACGGCGCATAATTGGACCACCAAGAGGCACATAAAGGGGCCGCCTAAAGGCATATCAAAGGGCCGCCTAGAGGTACATAAAGGGCCGCCAAGAGGTACATAAATGCCGCCTAGAGGTACATAAAGGGCCGCTTAGAGGTACATAAAGGGCTGCCTAGAGGTACATAAAGGCCGCCTAGAGGTACATAATGGGCCGCCTAGAGGTACATAAATGCCGCCTAGAGGCACATAAAGAGCCCCTCTAGAGGTTATCTTGAGATGTTATCTTGAGATGATTTCGGGGCATTTTTAGTGTCCCCGCGGCCCGGTCCTCGACCAGGCCTCCACCCCCAGGAAGCAGCCCGTGACAGCTGACATACTCCCAGGTACCTATTTATTGCTAGGTAACAGGGGCATTCAGGGTGAAAGAAACTTTGCCCATTTGTTTCTACCTCGTGCGGGAATCGAACCCGCGCCACAGAATTACGAGTCCTGCGCGCTATCCACCAGGCTACGAAGCCCCAGGTGGAGGTGCATAAAGGGCCGCCTAGAGTTGCATAGATGAGCCGCTTAGAGGTACATAAAGGGCCGCCTAGAGTTGCATAGATGAGCCGCTTAGAGGTACATAAAGGGCCGCCTAGAGTTGCATAGATGAGCCGCTTAGAGGTACATAAAGGGCCGCCTAGAGGCACATAAAGGGCGGCCTAGAGGTGCATAAAGGGGCCGCCTAGAAGTACATAAAGGGCTGCCTAGAGGTGCATAAAGGGGCCACTTAGAGGTACATAAAGAACCGCCTAGAGGTACATAAAGAGCTGCCTAGCGGTACATAAAGGGCCGCCTAGAGGCACATAAAGGGCCGCCTAGAGGCACATAAAGAGCTGCCTAGAGGTACATAAAGGACCGCCTAGAGGTACATAAAGGGGCCGCCAAGAGGTAAATAGAGCGCAGTCTAAAGGTACTTAATGGGCCGCCTAGAAGTACATAAAGGACCGCTTTGAGGTACAAAAAGAGACCGCCACGAGGTACATAAGGGCCGCCTAGAGGTACATAAAGGGCCGCCTATAGGTACATAAAGGGCCGCCTAGAGGTATATAAAGGGGCTTCCCAGAGGTACATAAAGGAGCCGTATGGAGACACATAGAGGGGAATCCTAGAGACACATAAAAGGCCGCCTAATGGCACATAAAGGGGCCGCCTTGAGGCACATAAAGGGGCCGCCTAGAGGCACATAAAGGGCCGCCTAGAGGCACGTAAAAAGGCCGGCTAGAAGTACATAAAGGGCCGCCAAGAGGTACATAAAGGGACCACCTAGAGGCACAGAAAGGGCCGCCTAGAGGTACATAAAGGGGCGCCTTGAGGTACATAAAGGGGCCGCTTAGAAGTATATAAAGGGCCGAATATAGGTACATAAAGGATAGCCTAGAGGTACATAAAGGGCCGCCTAGAGGCACATAAAAGGGTCGCCTAGAGGTACATAAAGGGGCCGCTTAGAAGTATATAAAGGGCCGAATATAGGTACATAAAGGGCTGCCTAGAAGTGCATAAAGGGCCGCCTAGAGGCACATAAAGGCCCAACTAGAGGTGCATAAAGGGCCGCCTAGAGGTATACAAAGGGCCGCCTAGAGGCACACAAAGGGCCGCCTAGAGGTACTTAAAGGGCCGCCTAGAGGCACATTAAGGGCCCCCTAGAGGCACATTAAGGGCAGCGTAGAGGTGCATAAAGGGCCGCCTAGAGGCACATAAAGGGTCACCTAGAAGCACATAAAGGGTCGCTTAGAGGCACAAAAATGAGCCGCCTAGAGGCACATAAAGGGCCGCCTAGAGGCACATAAAGGGCCGCCTAGAGGCACATAAAGGGCCGCCTAGAGGCACATAAAGGGGCCGCCTAGAGGCACATAAAGATGCCGCCAGTAGAAGGGATGACACGCCACAGAACATTTTTTTTTCTGGGGAAAAAAATCACGTGTAGCGCTTGGGGGTTTTGAGGTCAAATATCATGTGTAGCGCTTGGGGGTTTTGAGGTCAAATATCATGTGTAGCGCTTGTGGGTTTTGAGGTCTAAAATCACGTGTAGCGCTTGGGGGGTTTCAGGTGAATTTGGGGAGTCACAGATTTGGGATTAAGGATTTCTTATGAGTGAGTAATTTCTGAGATTATAGAAGTTTGTTAAGGTTTCTTTTGATAAAAATAAGTTCATACGAGTTTGTTAAAGTTCTTATGGGAGAAATTCAAATATCACGTGTTGCGCTTTAGGGTTTCTTGGTGAATTTGGGCAGTCACAGATTTGGAATTATGGAATTCTTATGAGGAAAATAATTTCTGAGATTTTAGAGGTTTGTTAAGCGTTCTTATGAGGAAAATAATGTATTACGAGTTTGTTAAGAGTTCATATGGGAGAATTTTTTTCAGAGTTCCTACCGATAATAAACAGATATTTAGGCTGTATATGTTTAAGTTGGATTCTTACTTAGAAACTAGTATATTGCTATATAACTAAATCATTTCACTGCCCCCTGCATCTCCTGCTCGTACATCACTCCCCCCCCCCCTTACCTCGCAATCTGTGGCCCACCTGTATTTACCTTATGGTCCCAGTCAGATGCGGCCATCAGGTTAGCTCTTGTCTTATCTTATCTTCTCCATAATATCTGGACCGTCCTTCTCTCTCTTTCTCTCTCTCTTCCTATTTCCTTACAGCTATTTTCAGTTTCAAATAATCATAGAAGTTTATTTATATGTTTATGACCGAATTTGTAAAAAGACCATTTTCAGAGAATATTGTCTTAGATGTTTTGTGAAGGAAAACAGACAACTTAGCCATAACATTTAGTTTTATATTCATTTACTGCTATTTCACCTGTAAAGACCATAATTGAACAGAGCCCAGTTATAGACAGAATTTCGTCAGAGTCCATTTTATACCTAAAAATATACAAGGGAGAAACAAAACTACATCTGAAAGGTTATGAAAAGGATAATATATTCAACAAATACGTCAAAACACAATAAACTACATCTGAAAGGTTAGGTTAAAGGGGTTGGGGAATAAGAACATATGATAGAACCTACTAAATACACTAAGATTACAAGAGGTTAGGTTAAGGGGTTGGGGAATAAGAATAAATGATAACAAACATAATAAATACAACTTATGAGCATCTTGATGAACTTTAACAAATAACCCTTGAGCTGCAAAAATGACCATTGAGAAATTAGCCCTTGAAACGAGTAAATTCCCTTATATAACAAAAATCCTTTGAAATGGTTAAACACCCATTCTTAAACAAATAACACTTGAAATGCAAAAATGTCCATTTGAGAAATTAACCCTTGAAATGAGTAAATGAATATGAGACAATGATTGACGAAACACAAAAGACAAGCAGGAATAATTATGTAAGTTAGATCATGCCTGGTTGGACTAGATAAGTTAGGATACATCAGTTTGGGAATGTAAGATTAAGTTAGGTAAAGCAAGTTAGGATAGGTAAGATAAGTTATGTAAGTTAGGTTAAGCAGGTTAAGTTAGGTAAGGTAGGTTAAGCAGGATAAGTTAGGTTAAGTTAGGTAAGGTAAGGTAAGTTAGGATAGGTAAAGCTAGGTTATGCAGGTTAAGTTAGGTAAGATAGGTAAGGTAAGTTAAGTTAGGATAGTAAAGTTGGGTTAAGCAGGCTAAGTTAGGTAATGTAGGTAAGTTAGGTTAGGTTAGGTAAGATAGGTAAGGTAAGGTAAGTTATGTTAGGATAGGTAAAGTTAGGTTATGCAGGTTAAGTTAGGTAATGTAGGTAAGTTAGGTTAAGTTAGGTAAGTTAGGTAAGATAGGCAATGTAAGTTAGGTAAGGTAAGTTAAGTTAGGATAGGTAAGGTAAGTTAAGTTAGGATAGGTAAGGTAAGTTAAGTTAGGATAGGTAAAGTTAAGTTATGCAGGTTAAGTTAGGTAAGATAGGTAAGGTAAGGTAAGTTAGGTTAAGCAGGTTAAGTTATGCAGGTTAAGTTAGGTAAGTTAGGTAAGATATGTAAGGTAAGGTAAGTTAAGTTAGGATAAGTAAAGTTAGGTTATGCAGGTTAAGTTAGGTAAGATAGGCAATGTAAGTTAGGTAAGGTAAGTTAAGTTGGGATAGGTAAGGTAAGTTAAGTTAGGAAAGGTAAAGTTAAGTTATGCAGGTTAAGTTAGGTAAGATAGGTAAGGTAAGGTAAGTAAAGTTAGGTTAAGTTAGGTAAGATAGGTAAAGGTAAGGTAAGTTAAGTTAGGATAGGTAAAGTTAGGTTATGCAGGTTAAGTTAGGTTAGGTTAGGTAAGTTAGGTAAAATAGGTAAGGTAAGGTAAGTTATGTTAGGTTAAGCAGGTTAAGCTAGGTAAGTTAGGTAAGATAGGTAAAAGTAAGGTAAGTTAAGTTAGGATAGGTAAAGTTAGGTTATGCAGGTTAAGTTAGGTTAGGTTAGGAAAGTTAGGTAAAATAGGTAAGGTAAGGTAAGTTATGTTAGGATAGGTAAAGTTAGGTTTAGGAACGTTACGTTAACTAAGTAACATTGGGTGGAGAGGATAGGTTACGCAAGTTTGAGCAGTGTAGTTCAGAGAACAGTTTTAGGGTAAAGTGACTAAGAAAATATATTTTAACAGAAGTGCAGGATTGGTATGAAAAGCTGAACTAGTTACATTTGGAGAGAAATTTTATGACAGAAGATGTCTTAAAGAATAACATGATGGAAGAAGGAGAGTTTCTTTGATGAACGAAGGCGTCTTAGAGAACAACTTTTTGGAGAACGAAGGCGAATTAGAGATCACTTTGATGACTCTGAGAATAACTTTGATCAACGAAGATGTTTTTGGAAAGTTTCTCTAATGAACGAAGGTGACTTAGAGATTAATTTTTATGATTTAGAGAACATCTTTGATGTCTTAGAGAACAACATTGATGTCTTAGAGAACAACTTTGATGAACAGAGATGTCTCTGAGAATAACTTTTATAACATAGAAATTAACTTTAATGAACAAAAGTGAGTTAGAGAATACCTTTTGATGACTCCGAGAATAACTTTGATGAACAAAGATGTTTTGGAAAGTTTCTCTGAAGAACGAAGGTGACTCTGAGAATAACTTTGTCAGCTCTTAGAATAACTTTGATGACTTTGAGAATGTCTTTGAGAACATGAGTAGTATTTTGTTAGCTCAGAGAATAACTTTTTGATGACATAGAGAATAACTTTTTATGTCTTAGAGAAGAACATTGATGGCTCAGAGAGAATATCTTTGATGAACGGAAAGTTACTTAGAGAATAACATTTCATGACTGAGAATAACTTTTATGAACGAAGATGTCTGAGATTAACTTTGATAGCTCAGAATAACTTTTGTGGACATGAGAATATTTTTAGATAACTCTGAGAATAACTTTGATGTCTTTGAAACAACTTTGATGTACGAGAATGAGTTAGAGATTACCTTTGTTAACTCTGAGATTAACTTTGATGAACGAGAAAATACTTTTTGATGACATCGAGAATAAATTTGATAGCTCTGAGAATAACTTTTATACCTCTGAGAGGTGTTTTTGAAGTCTTAAAGGATGTCTTTGATGTCTCAAAGGATGTCTTTGAGTGCAACTTTGATGTCTTTGAGTAAGTCCTTGATGTCTCGAAGAGTGTCTTTGACTATATTTCTTACTTAACGACATATAATTTTAGTTAGGAAAGTGCTGAAAAAGTTACATTTGACTATTTTAGCGAAGTGAAAGGTTACTTTAGTTAAGAACAGTGTTGAAAAAGTTACATTTGACTATTTTATATGAGAGAAGTTATATTTACGTTAAGAAATGACAGGGAAACATGATGAAGTAACTATTTTTTAGTTGACTGATGAATACTTTTAGTTAAGGAAAAAGACAAAATATGATGAGGGAGACTATTTTTGTGCTCCCCAAAGTATAATGTCAGTTAAGAACGACGATGATAGATATCTTTGACTATATTTTCTTACTTGACGAAAACATAATGGCTGTTACGAAATGATGAACAAGGCTATTTTCAATTACTTGACGATGGATAAAGTTAGTTATGAACAGTATTGGAAACGTTTACTTTGACTATTTTTTGCGAAGAGAAAGATTATTTTAGTTAAGAACAGTGATGGTAAGATTCCTTTGACGATTTTTAGCTAAGAGAAAGGTTGTTTTAGTTAAAAACGGTGTTGAATGAGATTAATCCTGACTATTTTTGGTTGATTGGATAATAAGTTTAGTTGAGAAATGACGAAAGTGACTATGTTTTAGTTGATTGACAAGTAATTTTTAGTTAAGAAGTTACAAGAAAGGTTTGTCTTTGTAAATTTGGAACTGAATATAGTGTAGATTTGTTTAAGAACAGGGTTGGTAGAACTATTAAGTTGACTACGAGAATTACTTTGACATAGTTTTGCAAATAAAAACTGGGTGACTAAAATTGATGAGGGAACTGTATTGCAGTATAACATTATTTGACAAAGAACTAGTTAGTGAATGGAAGAAACAAATTGGTTTAAAGAAACAAAGAACATAAAAAATTGAGGTTAAGTAAGGGAATGAACACAGTGAACATACGGTGAACACAGAAAACATGTAAGAAAAAGTTGATGAATAGAGTGAACATGCAGGGAATATGAACTTATAGAGAATATGAAGACATGATAAGGAACATAGGGAATACAAAGAATGAACACTGAACATGTGAAGAACAAGCTAAGAACATTGAGAACATGAATATTGAGTATAAAAGTTATACAGAGAACATATGATGTACATGAAAACATGACAAAGAACATAGTGAACATACGGGGAAAATGGTAGAAAAAATTCGAACTGAGAATGCTGTAAACATTTGTAGAACATGGAGCGAATACAGAAAACATGGAAAAAATGTGAAGAACACAGCTGAATATAGAGAAAATATGCAAATACAGTATGATTATTGAAGGTTTGGATACGTTGGGGATGAGAAGGTAAGGGAGGGAAAGGGTAAGGTGATTACTCTGATAAAGAGATAGGCTGGAGAGGGACTTGATCGGATATAATTATGTTCGATGATCTACGACAGAGGAAATGGAGCTTGGCTAATGCCCTGATTAATTTTACTACGTTAGAAATAAGGTGCTCTTAAATCTCAGGTGATTTAGTTGAAAAATAAAGAACTTGTACAAAATGAACTAAGCTGGGGGGACAAGAGTTGAAACTTGATAACTGAACTGGCTTTTATTTACTATGTCTGAAAATGCAGTTGGGTGTTTAAATCTCAGGGGGATTTGGACTGATAGTAATGAATTTGCAGGAGTGAACTTGGACAGAGGACAAGAGCTAGAGTTTTATAATTGTTTACATCATATTTACTATGTCTGAAATACAGAGGGTAAAACTTTTAGGGAAATTCATGGGTTATTTACAAATATACGAGAGAGAACTAAGGTGGGGACGAGAGCTGGAGCTCGATAACTGTTTTGATCTTATTTACGGTGTCTGAAATATAGAGGGTAAAAATTTCAGGGGAATTGATAGGATATTAACAAAGACTTGAGGGTGGAGTAGGGTGGGGGACGAGAGCTGGAGCACAGTAACTGACTTGATCTTATTTACTACGACTGAAATATGACAGTTTAAAATTTCAGGGGGATTGTACTGCTCGTAGCGAAAATGTGGTCTCTGTCAAATTTGGGTCTTCAATTGGACTCCGATTAATTTCGATCATGAACTGGACTCTGATGAAAATTGGGTAGAAAATGGACTCTGACGAATTTCTGTTGATAATTGGACTCTGACGAATTTCTGTTGATAATTGGACTCTGACGAATTTCTGTTGATAATTGGACTGATGAAATTTGAGCTTAAAACTGGACTCTGACGAATTTCTGTTGATAATTGGACTCTGATGAAATTTGAGCTTAAAACTGTCTCTGACTAATTTTGCTCACAAAGTGGACTCTGTTCATTTTTAGGTATAAAATGGACTCTGACGAAATTCTGTCTATAAATGGGCTCTGTTCAATTTTGGTCTTTACAGGTGAAATAGCGTAAATGAATATAAAACTAAATGTTATGGCTAAGTTGTCTGTTTTCTTTAACAAAACATCTAAGACAATATTCTCTGAAAATGGTCTTTTTACAAATTCGGTCATAAACATATAAATAAACTTCTATGATTATTTGAAACTCTGAAAATAGCTGTAAGGAAATAGGAAGAGAGAGAGAGAGAGAGAGAGAGAGAGAGAGAGAGAGAGAGAGAGAGAGAGAGAGAGAGAAAGAGAGAGGGACAGTCTAGATATTATGGAGAAGATAAGATAAGAGCTAACCTGAAGGCCGCATCTGACTGGGATCATAAGGTAAATACAGGTGGGCCACAGATTGCGAGGTAAGGGGGGGAGTGATGTACGAGCAGAAGATGGAGGGGGCAGTGAAATGATTTAGTTATATAGCAATATACTAGTTTCTAAGTAAGAATCCAACTTAAACATATACAGCCTAAATATCTGTTTATTATCGGTAGGAACTCTGAAAAAAATTCTCCCATATGAACTCTTAACAAACTCGTAATACATTATTTTCCTCATAAGAACGCTTAACAAACCTCTAAAATCTCAGAAATTATTTTCCTCATAAGAATTCCATAATTCCAAATCTGTGACTGCCCAAATTCACCAAGAAACCCTAAAGCGCTACACGTGATATTTGAATTTCTCCCATAAGAACTTTAACAAACTCGTATGAACTTATTTTCATCAAAAGAAACCTTAACAAACTTCTATAATCTCAGAAATTACTCACTCATAAGAAATCCTTAAACCCAAATCTGTGACTCCCCAAATTCAGCTGAAACCCCCCAAGCGCTACACGTGATTTTAGACCTCAAAAGCCCCAAGCGCTACACATGATATTTGACCTCAAAACCCCCAAGCGCTACACGTGATTTTTTTCCCCAGAAAAAAAAAATGTTCTGTGGCGTGTCATCCCTACTACTGCCGCCTAGAGGCACATAAAGGCGCCGCCTAGAGGCACATAAAGATGCTGCTTAGAGGCACATAAAGGACCGCCTAGAGGCGTATATGGGGGCTACCTAGCAGTAAATAGGTACTTGGGAGTTAGACGACTGTTGCGGTCTGCTGCCTGGGTGTGTGTGTGGGGGGGGGGGGTGGAGTTAGTTAGGTAGTAACAGTTGAGTGATTGACAGTTGAGAGGCGGGCGGAAAGAGCAGAGCTCAACCCCCACAAGCACAACTAGGTCAATACAGAGAAAGAGGAAGACACATAAGTAAACACGCAGAGAGAGAGACACAGATACTGATCTGGGGTATCTCACATAGTATTGTATAACAACATAAGAATAACATGAACTGCATAGGACCCATTCTTCCTTACCACACTTCTCCCAAACTCATTCACGTGTGTCTAACCTACGCTTGAAACAATCCGCCGATCCCACACCTAATGTCTTATAATAATTTGTACATAAATCAACAACCGTTTCCATACAAACATTGACACAGGTCTTTCATGAATATAAACTTGTCCAATTTATATCCAGTGTTACCTTAATT
Source organism: Procambarus clarkii (assembly GCF_040958095.1). Taxonomy (NCBI): domain Eukaryota; kingdom Metazoa; phylum Arthropoda; class Malacostraca; order Decapoda; family Cambaridae; genus Procambarus; species Procambarus clarkii. The sequence goes on along the minus strand of NC_091195.1, from coordinate 5,134,568 downwards.
TTTGGTATTTAAAACCTTATTTATATCCCATCTATCTATTTATATATTTCAATAATCTCGCCCCTTATTCGTCGACTTTATAGAGAATGTGAATTTAGTTTTTCTTAATCTCTCTTCATAAAGGAGGTTTCTAATTCCTGTTATTGATTGTTATTATTCTCTGAACAAGATCAAGTGAACTTATGTTCATTCTGTAATACAGAGACCAACAATGAACAGTATAATCCAACTGGGGCTCAACAAGGGCAGGAGCAAGGTGAACAATTCTATTAGATATATTGGTGCTACAACATCTAGAAATATATCCCAGAATACTCTTACCTTTATTCAATATATTTATGTACTAAACCGAAACTTCCAGTCTTTCAAGTAACTTGAATAACCTGTCTTCCTTCTGAACTAGCACCAGTCTTCCTTCTGAACTAGCAACAGTCTTCCTTCTGAACTAGCAACAGTCTTCCTTCTGAACTAGCAACAGTCTTCCTTCTGAACTAGCAACAGTCTTTCTTCTGAACTAGCAACAGTCTTCCTTCTGAACTAGCAATAGTCTTCCTCCTGAACTAGCACCAGTCTTCCTCCTGAACTAGCAACAGTCTTCCTTCTAAACTAGCAACAGTCTTCCTTCTGAACTAGCACCAGTCTTCCTTCTGAACTAGCAAGTCTTCCTTCTGAACTAGCAACAGTCTTCCTTCTGAACTAGCAACAGTCTTCCTTCTGAACTAGCAACAGTCTTTCTTCTGAACTAGCAACAGTCTTCCTTCTGAACTAGCACCAGTCTTCCTCCTGAACTAGCAACAGTCTTCCTTCTGAACTAGCAACAGTCTTCCTTCTGAACTAGCAACAGTCTTCCTTCTGAACTAGCACCAGTCTTCCTCCTGAACTAGCACCAGTCTTCCTTCTGAACTAGCAACAGTCTTCCTTCTGAACTAGCACCAGTCTTCCTTCTGAACTAGCAACAGTCTTCCTTCTGAACTAGCAACAGTCTTCCTTCTGAACTAGCACCAGTCTTCCTTCAACTAGCACCAGTCTTCCTTCTGAACTAGCAACAGTCTTCCTTCTGAACTAGCAATAGTCTTCCTCCTGAACTAGCAACAGTCTTCCTCCTGAACTAGCAACAGTCTACCTTCTGAACTAGCAACAGTCTTCCTCCTGAACTAGCAACAGTCTTCCTTCTGAACTAGCAACAGTCTTCCTTCTGAACTAGCAACAGTCTTCCTCTTGAACTAGCAACAGTCTACCTTCTGAACTAGCAACAGTCTTCCTTCTGAGCTAGCAACAGTCTTCCTTCTGAACTAGCACCACTCTTCCTTCTGAACAAGCAACAGTCTTCCTTCTGAACTAGCAACTGTCTTCCTTCTGAACTAGCAACAGTGTTCCTCCTGAACTAGCAACAGTCTTCCTTGTGATCTAGCAACAGTGTTCCTTGTGAACCAGCAACAGTGTTCCTTATGAACCAGCAAGAGTGTTGCTTGTGAACCAGCAACAGTGTTCCTTGTGAACCAGCAACAGTGTTGCTTGTGAACCAGCAACAGTGTTCCTTGTGAACCAGCAACAGTGTTCTTTGTGAACCAGCAACAGTGTTCCTTGTGAACCAGCAACAGTGTTCCTTGTGAACCAGCAACAGTGTTCTTTGTGAACCAGCAACAGTGTTCCTGCCAGTCCACCATATAGCAGGGAAAGTTACACTTAACACTTTCTTCACTGATAACTTCACTACAACATTGGCTACACACCTGTCAGTCCACCATACAGCAGGGAAAGGTTAAAAAACTCAGGCACCAGTTAATTCACAACACAGTGGACAGCTTCAGGTTCCTCAACACAACAACCTGGTAGTTCACTACACAGTGGCCAGCTTCAGGTTCCTCAACACAACAACCTGGTAGTTCACTACACAGTGGCCAGCTTCAGGTTCCTCAACACAACAACCTGGTAGTTCACTACACAGTGGTCAGCTTCAGGTTACACAACACACTGTGGAGCCAAAAATAACATCTGAGAAAAAGTGGAAGATGTCCCACACACAGATATAAACACATCCGCCAGAGACTGATAACAGTGTTAACGCCGCATCTCCAGTACCACTCTCACCCCAGCTAACACCACCTCCAGTACCAATCTCACCCCAACCATCACCACCTCCAGTACCACTCTCATCCCAACCATCACCACCTCCAGCACCACTCTCATCCCAGCTAACACCACCTCCAGTTCCACTCTCACCCCAGCTAACACCACCTCCAGTACCACTCTCACCACAACCATCACCACCTCCAGTACCACTCTCATCCCAACCATCACCAACTCCAGTACCACTCTCATCCCAACCATCACCACCTCCAGTACCACTCTCATCCCAGTTAACACCACCTCCAGTACCACTCTCATCCCAACCATCACCACCTCCAGTACCACTCCCATCCCAACCATCACCAACTCCAGTACCACTCTCATCCCAGTTAACACTACCTCCAGTACCACTCCCATCCCAACTATCACCACCTCCAGTACCACTCTCATCCCAGTTAACACCACCTCCAGAACCACTCTCATCCCAACCATCACCACCTCCAGTACCACTCTCATCCCAACCATCACCAACTCCAGTACCACTCTCATCCCAACCATCACCACCTCCAGTACCACTCCCATCCCAACCATCACCACCTCCAGTACCACTCTCATCCCAACCATCACCACCTCCAGTACCACTCTCACCACAACCATCACCACCTCCAGTACCACTCTCATCCCAACCATCACCAACTCCAGTACCACTCTCATCCCAACCATCACCACCTCCAGTACCACTCTCATCCCAACCATCACCACCTCCAGTACCACTCTCATCCCAACCATCACCACCTCCAGTACCACTCTCATCCCAACCATCACCACCTCCAGTACCACTCTCATCCCAGCTAACACCACCTCCAGTACCACTCTCATCCCAACCATCACCACCCCCAGTACCACTCTCATCCCAACCATCACTACCTCCAGTACCACTCCCATCCCAACCATCACCACCTCCAGTACCACTCTCATCCCAACCATCACCACCTTCAGTACCACTCTCATCCCAACCATCACCACCTCCAGTACCACTCTCATCCCAGCTAACACCACCTCCAGTACCACTCTCATCCCAACCATCACCACCTCCAGTACCACTCTCATCCCAACCATCACCACCTCCAGTACCACTCTCATCCCAACCATCACCACCTCCAGTACCACTCTCATCCCAACCATCACCACCTCCAGTACCACTCTCATCCCAACCATCACCACCTCCAGTACCACTCTCATCCCAACCTTCACCACCTCCAGCACCACTCTCATCCCAACCATCACCACCTCCAGTACCACTCTCATCCCAACCATCACCACCTCCAGTACCACTCTCATCCCAGCTGTGAGGGATCTAGATCCCTCAGCTAGTTTTCCTAGTTTCTAGAGCAGGCTAGACACTCTAGAAATTGAAGCTTTCAAAAATAACATATGCTTGTTGGGTGTTGAATGAAAGCTTATGTCAAGAACTATCACTTGAGAGTAGTTAGAAGTCTGTGATTGCTCTGTAGAGAGAATTACAGAGATTTTCCTGTTTCTGTGAAATAGGATGTGAGTTGAGAGTGAGTGTGAGAGGATACTTGACTAAAACCGTTAGAGGTGGGGGGGAAGAGTGGGGGAGCGCTGCCTCACCCCCCCCACATGGGAGACATCACGCCACTCCTTAGGCCTCCTCCTCCTTGTGACGTCACAAGACGCCGAGGGTGACGGAGAGAGGTGATTGGTTTGGGGCACGTGTGGTCCAAGCCTAGTTTTGGCGCGAAGAATTCTGATTGGGGGCGGCACGAGGGGCTGTGCCGGCTCCAAGCTGATTGGTCTAGGGATTGTAGGGAGTAGGTATGGGTATCTGTTGTACCCTGAGCCCGCGAAATCTTCAGTTTGAATTGGGCGGCCAGGGAAGGAAGAGGTGTTTGGGTGGGGCGGCACGCTTGCCGCCTCCACCCCCTGTTAATCGCTTCTGTCGTCCAAATTACTCGATTGGTGGCACTCCTGCCATCAGGGGTTGTCTCAAGGCCTAATTAAGTGAATTGGGGCCAGGGATTTACGGTAGAAACAGTAAAAAGCTAAGGGACAGTTGACTGTGTGAACGCATGAGGCAGGCTGGCAGAAGCCTCGTGGAGTATCAGATTGATCCCTCATCCCTCGGGTCTGAGCATCCTGTCTAGTGGCAATGGACAATTGATGTTGGCCAGTGTACGCGTATGTGTGATTGCAGGCCCATGTTGGACTCTGCATTCCGCCAGGCTGCGTCAGTATGGGGACGCCGCCTGGGGACGCCACCAACCATTGTCACCCCAGTGTAGAACAAAGGCATAGTTCTAGAGTGATGGGGTGGAGATTCCCCAGCCGCATGGGTACTCCTGTGGGCGGCAGCCTGCCAGCCCGCGGCCACCCGTGGCCACCCGCGCCTGCCCGCGCGCCGGCCACCCCAGGCCACCCACCCGCCTGCCCGCGAGGCGGCCACCCAGGCCACCCGCGAGCCGGCCACCCCAGGCCACCCAACCCCCCTCTCTCAGCTCGGGAGGGGCGCTGTGGCCACCTGCCTTGGCCACATGCCTTGGCCACTTTCCCGGGACAGCCTAGGGCCACATCTTGTCGACGCATGAGGAGCAAGCCAGCTAAGTGTGTCAGCTAAAAGCTAAGTGTGGTAGTCAGTTTTGGGAATGAGAAAAAAATAAGGCAGTAGAAATGAGTAGAAATGAGTACTATTACAGTGTGATGAGTACCGGTGGATGTTCCCGGTAAGAGTTATCTCAGAGCCTCGCCAGGCTAGGAAAAAACAGCTGGGGGGCAGCTGTCAGTGGAATCCAGATGTCGGGTAGGGGCGGTACCTGGAGATAGAGATTATACACGGGACCACGCTGTATGGTAGTATGTTGGTAGACTGACTAGAGGATGTGACCAGTCAGTGTAGAGATTTACCATATAAGTGATCCAGCCTGTCTATTCTATATAATCGTTCAGGCTGGATTAATGCCATAGAGTACGGTAAAATTATAATCATTAGAGGTAGTCAGGAGTGTCAGTGAGGACCCCTGAATTCTGTGTAATTAGTACATATTACTTGGTGATATAATTTTCAGAGAGTATGTGAAGGCCATTTCTATGTGTTTATTTGCATGTCTATGTACTGTGATTGTGTGGTAGTCAGTAGAGGTGATTGCTGAACGAGTGCCTAATGATGTCATTAGCATGTGGGGTATGCTGACGGCATCATTATGTTGCAGGTTTGTGCAGTGTTGTTATCAGTATACAATATTATTGCCCCAGGAACTGTGTTGAGGGTAAGGGACCTCTAGGATTATTCAGGGGAATTTTCAGTACTTAATGAGAGCAGGCAATTGATGGGTTAATTGCCTGGCTGAAGTATGTGTGTGTTCACAGTATTCCTTTGCAATCGGGTGCAAATAAAAGAAGAGGAGGGGCAGTAATATTAGTATACTTGTGGGTGTTGCACAACCGTGTTTTATTGTGTGGGCACAGTAATTAGCGAGTTGCAGTAGCTGCAACTATATGTGTGGGCAGTGCTGATATGTTGTCGCATGCCATTATAGTGTGACCTATGTAACGCTGGGGTTATTGTCGGAAAATCCGACACCATTTAATAATCATACAGATAATAGCTGTATTACCAACAAGTTACCCATAGAAAACGTAACTTGTAGTGGAATTACCATCTAAAGAAAACGGGATATCATCACCACATACCATTATAATTCACCAGCTATTCTGCTGGGAATTATTCTTAAATACATTAGTCTTTGGACTTTACCATCATAAAAACATCTTATATAAATTAACTTAATTATCAATATTAAAGTAGAGTAAATGTGACCCTTCTATCACTTTCTGAAATCTGGACAAAGTAGGCCAGGCGTCAGAGTGGGGAAGGAGGGCAGCCATTGTTGTGTCACCTCCGAGACGTGTGGAGCAAATTTGGCTCCTATCATTCTGGACAATGTCGGCCAGTAACGTCAATAGTATGGAGTGTTAAACAGTCATTGTTATACGAGACCAGAGGCTCACACGGGAGCAAATTCGGCTCCTGTTAATTTTACTTGGACGTAGTGTTATGGAAACCAGAAGTGTACCATTGTCAACACGCTGTCTACAAATTCAAGTTAAGTGTCTATCCGAAACCCGTTTATCATTCATTTATGGCCATTAATGTCAGGATATAGGGTGACCCGGTTAGATCGCGAAATCGCCTCAAACTAAAGGTAATTAAGCCAGGTCTTCATGTTCTACGTACTGTATAGTGTTTTCTCTGATATAGCTTGTCATATATAGGATTCTGGCTTCACAGCTAGCGCACTTTTGACAGGTCATGACGAGGAAGAGTTTGTGCACCAGTTACTGGGTGATGGAAGCTACCTCAAAGAGGATAATTTGGTGTCTACACCCTAGTTATACCTGGTGGACTAGCCTGCTGTACTATAAGATAAGGAACCTCTTCAATGTATGTAGTTAATTCTGTAGTTTGATTGGCTGCATATATATTAATTTAATAACCACCCCCCCCTAATGTGTAGAGGATCGATTTGTGAGATTGAGATTATTGCAGAAATACAGTCCACTTAACATTATACAAATTGCTATCGAAGTATATAAATTAACGTAAATATAAATTCATATAAATTAAATAAATATAAATCTCACAGGTCGGTTCCCACAGTTATTTTGTTCTTTAAGTTATGTTGAGGACTTAAGGATTCAGTGAGTTAATTAAGGGGTAATTAACTGGATAAGGGGTGCACACTTAGTATTGGGGAGTGAGTGAGGGCTGTTAAGGGAACAATGTTGAGCTATAATGAGATACGTCTCGGGAGCAATTAATTGTCCATGTGACAGTTAATTGACCACTCTAGCTAATTATGTAATTAGCCTTCTCATCATGAATTCACGTAGTGGGAGAGGTTCTGTCAGAGTCTGTCAGTATTTGTGTTAACGTAATATGCTCGAGACTAATTACCTTTCAGGGGTATAGCATTAGTGGCTCATGTTAATTAGTGGAGTAATTAGCATTGGAGAGCTCCGGTGACTCGGTAAAGCGAGGTCATGGAGCTAGCATAAATCGTTGTATTAATCATATCCTGTCTGAGGACAGTGGATTATTGGCACATCTTGTTAATTAGGGTAATTAACTCCTTTCCCGTGAATTCACAGTGTTTGATGAGACCTGCTTAGGCAGTGCGGAGTGAGACGTATTTATGGATGGTTAATTATCGGTCCTGGTGACAGTTAATTAATGGCTCAGTAATTAGTGGGTTAATTAGGGTAATTAACACTCACTAGTAATTTTTTGACACAGACTGTGGAGAAGCTACCAAGTTAGGGTAGGCTTAGTTAACGTAACTCAATGGGGATGTAATTAGTGGTCCGTTTGACCTTAATTGAGAATTACTCACTGAATACTTGCAAGGAGTCAAGTGTGTTGTAATATGTTGAGTTATTGTTAACAAGAGAGAGACAAGTGTTAAAGATTAACGTAGAGTATCATCATGTTGTTGTCTAGTGGGAGACAATTGTTTGTGATTACCGTGGTACTTTGTTGCTGACTGCTGCGATCAGTCAATTAACGTAATTAATCACTTCAGGCAATTTCTTTTGGTTGTCGTCTGGTGACGAGAGTAGAGTCATACTAGGGATCTGTGGAGCTGTGTCCCAGAATTCCCGCCTTGCCTGTCGGTGTATCGGGTTACAACAGGGCAACTTCTTAGTGGGAGTTGCAAAGAGTGTTCACACGGGGTTGTGATAGGGGGGAGTCACTGTTAGACTTCCGCCTAGTTACGTGGGTCTCTCCTGGGGGGCGGGAGGATCCCTAAGCTTGTGATTATAGTAGCTGTCAGGGAAACCGTGACACTATTGATTGCCTGCTTGTGTCTTTGTTTCAGTGGATCCTTCATTTGTTCAGTTAGTTCATGTTATCAGCCCGAAGTGTCAGCAAGATGGAGCCTGCTGTCACTTCTCGAGGGGCTGTTGAATAGCTGTGTTGCAAATGCCACTTGATGTACAATAACGTAACCATTCGCTGTGGTGTAACTTAGTCTGTGATATTTTTCTTTGTTTTGCAATATTGCGTCATCAGTGGGCACACCTGTGTTCAGGTTAGTTCAGTATGCAGCCTCACAGCAAGGGTTGCTATTTAGCTGTTTGTTATCGTGCCACTGGATTGACATTAACTTAACGTAAACTCGGTAATGTAGTAGTTAGTCTCTTGTTATTAATAAATTGTTATGTTATAGAAAACAGTCTTTGATGTCAACCCTTCAACCATATTATTCCACTATATTTCTGCATAATATCATTAAATGTTGATGTGATCTTGATAAGGCGGCTGTTCTTGGGAATTCGAATTCCAATTCATAGCGCCACTTCAAATATAAATATTTGATTGTGAGAACCCGTCGGTTACCCTTTATTAGTTTTAACGTCCTGTTTAACTAGAAGGAGCCAGCGGCCAATTGTGGACAGGTTTTCACCCTTGGTGGTGGAAGCCTGGCGGTTTGCTCCCGCTTTTCCTTTTTCTACTGGACTCATGCTTAACTGCCGTGAGCAGACTTTAAACTTGTAGTCCACCTCTTAAGGGAGGTAGGCGTAGAGAAAAATCTCACACCAGCTAACACCACCTCCAGTACCACTCTCATCCCAACCATCACCACCTCCAGTACCACTCCCATCCCAACCATCACCACCTCCAGTACCACTCTCATCCCAACCATCACCACCTCCAGTACCACTCTCATCCCAACCATCACCACCTCCAGTACCACTCACATCCCAACCATCACCACCTCCAGTACCACTCTCATCCCAACCATCACCACCTCCAGCACCACTCTCATCCCAACCATCACCACCTCCAGTACCACTCTCATCCCCACCATCACCACCTCCAGTACCACTCTCATCCCAGCTAACAACACCTCCAGTACCACTTTCATCCCAGCTAACACCACCTCCAGTACCACTCTCATCCCAACCATCACCACCTCCAGTACCACTCTCATCCCAACCATCACCACCTCCAGTACCACTCTCACCCCAGCTAACACCACCTCCAGTACTACTCTCATCCCAACCATCACCACCTCCAGTACCACTCTCATCCCAACCATCACCACATCCAGTACCACTCTCATCCCAGCTAACACCACCTCCAGTACCACTCTCATCCCAGCTAACACCACCTCCAGTACCACTCTCATTCCAACTATCACCACCTCCAGTACCACTCTCATCCCAACCATCACCACCTCCAGTACCACTCTCATCCCAACCATCACCACCTCCAGTACAACTCTCATCCCAACCATCACCACCTCCAGTACCACTCTCACCCCAGCTAACACCACCTCCAGTACCACTCTCATCCCAACAATCACCAACTCCAGTACCACTCTCATCCCAACCATCACCACCTCCAGTACCACTCTCATCCCAGCTAACACCACCTCCAGTACCACTCTCATCCCAGCTAACACCACCTCCAGTACCACTCTCATCCCAACCATCAACACCTCCAGTACCACTCTCATCCCAACCATCACCACCTCCAGTACCACTCTCATCCCAACCATCACCACCTCCAGTACCACTATCATTCCAGCTAACACCACCTCCAGTACCACTCTCACCCCAGCTAACACCACCTCCAGTACCACTCTCATCCCAACCATCACCACCTCCAGTACCACTCTCATCCCAGCCATCACCACCTCCAGTACCACTCTCATCACAACCATCACCAACTCCAGTACCATTCTCATCCCAGCTAACACCACCTCCAGTACCACTCTCATCCCAGCTAACACCACCTCCAGTACCACTCTCATCCCAGCTAACACCACCTCCAGTACCACTCTCATCCCAACCATCACTACCTCCAGTACCACTCTCATCGCAGCAAACACCAACTCCAGTACCACTCTCATCCCAGCTAACACCACCTCCAGTACTACTCTCATCCCAGCTAACACCACCTTCAGTACCACTCCCACCCCAAACATTACCACCTCCAGTACCACTCTCATCCCAACCATCACCACCCCCAGTACCACTCTCATCCCAACCATTACCACCTCCAGTACCACTCTCATCCCAACCATCACCACCTCCAGTACCACTCCCACCCCAACCATTACCACCTCCAGTACCACTCTCATCCCAACCATCACCACCTCCAGTACCACTCTCATCCCAACCATCACTACCTCCAGTACCACTCTCATCCCAGCTAACACCAACTCCAGTACCACTCTCATCCCAGCTAACACCACCTCCAGTACCACTCTCATCCCAGCTAACACCACCTCCAGTACCACTCTCATCCCAACCATCACCACCTCCAGTACCACTCTCATCCCAACCATCACCACCTCCAGTACCACTCCCACCCCAACCATTACCACCTCCAGTACCACTCTCATCCCAACCATCACCACCTCCAGTACCACTCTCATCCCAACCATCACCACCTCCAGTACCACTCTCATCCCAGCTAACACCACCTCCAGTACCACTCTCACCCCAACCATTACCACCTCCAGTACCACTCTCATCCCAACCATCACCACCTCCAGTACCACTCTCATCCCAGCTAACACCACCTCCAGTACCACTCTCATCCCAACCATCACCACCTCCAGTACCACTCTCATCCCAACCATCACCACCTCCAGTACCACTCTCATCCCAACCATTACCACCTCCAGTACCACTCTCATCCCAACCATCACCACCTCCAGTACCACTCTCATCCCAACCATCACCACATCCAGTACCACTCTCATCCCAACCATCACCACCTCCAGTACCACTCTCATCCCAGCTAACACCACCTCCAGTACCACTCTCATCCCAACCATCACCACCTCCAGTACCACTCCCATCCCAGCTAACACCACCTCCAGTACCACTCTCATCCCAACCATTACCACCTCCAGTACCACTCTCATCCCAACCATCACCACCTCCAGTACCACTCCCACCCCAAACATTACCACCTCCAGTACCACTCTCATCCCAACCATCACCACCTCCAGTACAATTCCCACCCCAACCATCACCAAGTCCAGTACCACTCTCATCCCAACGATCACCACCTCCAGTACCACTCTCATCCCAACCATTACCACCTCCAGTACCACTCTCATCCCAACCATCACCACCTCCAGTACCACTCTCATCCCAACCATCACCACCTCTAGTACCACTCTCATCCCAACCATCACCACCTCCAGTACCACTCTCATCCCAGCTAACACCACCTCCAGTACCACTCCCACCCCAACCATTACCACCTCCAGTACCACTCTCATCCCAACCATCACCACCTCCAGTACCACTCCCACCCCAACTATTACCACCTCCAGTACCACTCTCATCCCAACCATCACCACCTCCAGTACCACTCTCATCCCAACCATTACCACCTCCAGTACCACTCTCATCCCAACCATCACCACCTCCAGTACCACTCTCATCCCAACCATCACCACCTCCAGTACCACTCTCATCCCAGCTAACACCACCTCCAGTACCACTCTCATCCCAACCATCACCACCTCCAGTACCACTCTCATCCCAACTATCACCACCTCCAGTACCACTCCCACCCCAACCATTACCACCTCCAGTACCACTCTCATCCCAACCATCACCACCCCCAGTACCACTCTCATCCCAGCTAACACCACCTCCAGTACCACTCTCATCCCAGCTAACACCACCTCCAGTACCACTCTCACCCCAACCATTACCACCTCCAATACCACTCTCATCCCAACCATCACCACCTCCAGTACCACTCCCACCCCAACCATTACCACCTCCAGTACCACTCTCATCCCAACCATCACCACCTCCAGTACCACTCTCATCCCAGCTAACACCACCTCCAGTACCACTCTCATCCCAGCTAACACCACCTCCAGTACCACTCTCACTCCAACCATTACCACCTCCAGTACCACTCTCATCCCAACCATCACCACCTCCAGTACTACTCTCATCCCAACCATTACCACCTCCAGTACCACTCTCATCCCAACCATCACCACCTCCAGTACCACTCCCACCCAAACCATTACCACCTCCAGTACCACTCTCATCCCAACCATCACCACCTCCAGTACCACTCTCATCCCAACCATCACCACCTCCAGTACCACTCTCATCCCAGCTAACACCACGTCCAGTACCACTCTCATCCCAACCATCACCACCTCCAGTACCACTCCCACCCCAACCATTACCACCTCCAGTACCACTCTCATCCCAACCATCACCACCTCCAGTACCACTCTCATCCCAACCATCACCACCTCCAGTACCACTCTCATCCCAGCTAACACCACCTCCAGTACCACTCTCATCCCAACCATCACCACCTCCAGTACCACTCCCACCCCAGCTAACACCACCTGTTGGGGTTTCACCTCTCTTCACTCTAGTCTGGGGTGAGCTATAGTTATGCTCAAGGTCACTCACCGTAGCCCTGCGGGTCTTCACTCGATCCTCACGGCGCCACTGCACGCCAGGAGAGTCTCCCAGTCAATCTTGACGGCCTCTGATCAAGAAAGAGTGAGAACACGACTCGTTCACTAGACTGTCATGTGCCCTCCCCAACAATCGGGCTCTACGGTAAACCACAAGGTCGCCAACTGGTGTTTATGTGGCCAGTAACACCATCAGTGGACTGGTGGAATTAGTGGTAGCCTTGGCAAGGTCACACTCAAAAGATCAGGAATCAGGCAGGTACTTATGGTTATCACTCTATGCTTACCAGTATAATATAGCCACAAGATCAGTGGAGGAGATGATAAAAACACAAAGATAGTTTTGTATTTTACTTAAAATGTATGAAAGATGTCACAAAGGCCAAACAACAACAAATAAATCAACTGATCCTGACGCGGCCGGTAATTCCCACGAATAGTATGCGATCACTAGGGAGCAACACCTCCCCCCCTCATCAAGTGTCAAGAACAGCTGATCGCCTGGTCCACGCGCGGAAGCTCTTTGCTTGTTTTCAGATTCACGCGCGCTGTTTCCTTAAGTTCTCCAATATTACTATGAACTCGCACACACGATATTGGCTACAATAGCACGTATCACTTGGTTACACTGTACTCAGGCTCAAACAGTCTTTTCTACAATCAATGCTACCATGACTCACTGTAATGGTCTTACACTGTTATTCATCCAACAATATATTATGAAATATTAACACTGGAGTTTTCAGTACTTTCTCTCGTGGGCGATAACGCAATAATTCACTGTACTCACAAATGACTCATCACTGCATAAACATGGCATATATAATGTAGATACATCAAATATCAATACATGGAAAATAAATGATTTCTGGGCACAGCCTAACTTTCAAATACTGGCATAATATTATATATAATTTACCACTATATGTTCATATCAAAATCTATAGAAAGATATACACTACACAGTAAATTTATCACTTGTTCCTGGTGCCTGTACACACCAATAATCCACATGAATATTACAAGTACTCTTGATAGTACTGTCTAGCACACTGGTGCTTTATCGTGACATGGGTGAGACTTGCTCAGGACATATAAAATCCTCAGGCTAGATAATATAGCCGAATAACATAGCTAACTAAAGGGGAATGGGGAGGGAACTAGAAACACCCTATCCTCCGATGAGAGTCGAGATGTAGCTCCTGGTCCTCGTGTCGGGAACGCCCCCACACTACACGTCGTCGTGTCCTACCAGAGCCTCTCGTCGTCCCACCGTTTAGCGCGTCGTCTCTGTGCCTCCTCACTGCAGGTCCGTCCTCCTTCTTAACTTCTTGAAGGTTGGAGTCGGTCTCCTGGCCGTCGTCTTCTCCCAGCAACGGCTGTCGCCTACGTCTCGGCTACAGTCGTCCGGTTTCCCCAAATAGTCCTCTCTTCCTCAGCTACCCAGTGGCTCTGTCTGCCACTACGCTGTCACAAACTGGTGAATTGCCACAGACGTCATATACGTCACTGCACGGCTTCACTGCTTCTTGCACAGCACCTGACTGGAGCACTTGTTGCTCAAATAACCGTCAATTCCCTCTTTTGGTTCAACACATGAACTAGGGAAGACTTCTCAGAGTACTGGCGGACTTCAGGTGACGCGTAAATCCACGGGAGCGGGAAACAACTGTCCAACTGACAGGACCAACCGTCGCACGTCCGACCTCTGACGTGTCGTGTCTGACTGATGGCGCCAGAGTGGCGCGCGGCCTGGACCCCCTTCCTTCGTGACGTCACTTTCGCTACGGGAAGTTTTCATTGGCTCCCGGTGCCACATTGCTGTCGGTGACCAATCCGGTGCCACTGACGTCACACGGTTTTGGCGGGAGAACAGGGAGGCAAGCGCCATCTTGGCTCCCTAAAGGGCCTAAACCACAGGCCAAAATGTTACTATTTCACAAATTTCTCGGCTCTCCGAGAACACTTCACTCTCTCCCATATATCAAATTGTAGCCTGCAACGTAGAGAACGCTTGGGAAAAGTAGACATGACTCTTACTGCAGGCGTGGGAGAATTATAAGGGGGGGAACTCCGTCACATACCCCTCCCCTTAAAATAAGAGTCATGTCTGGTTAGTGTATGCGGGATAGGGCGTCCGCTACTACGTCGTCCTTCCCCTTGATGTGCTTGACCTTGATCCTTGTCAGACTCTCAGTGCGGGTGAGACTGGTGCAGTCCGCCCTGGACCACTTACTTTCCTCCTCCGGGAGTTCTCGGTCCCTCGGTACACACAGACCCGTCTTCCACTGGGTTTCTCGGGACATCGTTCCGTCCTGCTTGTCGGCTCTTCCTTCCACAGTGAAGAAAGGTTTCAGGCGGTCTGCGGGACACACCTGTTTCTTTCGGGGTCCATCCGGCTTCCCAATCTCGTACGACACTGGACCCAACCGTCGCAGCACTTGGTATGGTCCCTTGAACCGCGACTTGGTCACTCTACCTCTACCTGGCAGCACAACCATTACTTGGGATCCGACCTGAAAATCCCTCTGCGCAGCTCTCCTGTCGTACCACTCCGACATCTTACGTTGCGTCTTCTTCAGGAGTTTCCTAGCCAGTTTCTTCGCTCGAGTGAGACGTTCTCTGAACTTCTGGACATATTTATTCACCGTTCCCACGGTCGCTCCTGGCGTCCATCGTTCCTTCAGCATGGATAGCATGGCATATATAATATAGATAAATGGAAAGTAAGCCTTCTCAGGACCCACACGTCCTCCTTCGGCCTTACTAACCAATTCGGGGAACTCCTCCTGCTGTAACTCTCCGAGACGAGTGCGGTTTACCCCTGGAGAACTGGTGAGGGTCACTTGCAACTCACCATTCGGGCTACCTTCGCCCTCCACTCGTTCTCTGGGTCCTACGCAGAGGTGATCTGTTCCCAGGCTGTCAGCCGACTCCTCAGCCCCATCAGATCCACAACCTCCTGGTTCTTCGCGTTGTCTCGGTGTCACAGTACAAACTGGGATCGCCACCGGTGCGATTCCCCTCTCGTCCCCACAGGCGTTCAACTCTCCACCTGTCTCCTTGTATTGTTCTGGGCACTCTTCGCCTTTCACGAGATGCGGGAGGACATATCCTCCACACGCATCATTCCCCAAGATGACCTGCGCCTCCATCTTGGGCATTGATGTACAGACTCCCACCACTAGGGTCTGGCAGCCATAATCGGAATCCAAAGTTACCTGGTGTAGGGGCATCCTCACTGGGCCTCCCACAGTGGTCACACTTGCCACCCCCCACACTGGTACTTTCGTAACCCTCGGGGAACAGGGTTTCACTTACCAGGGTAAAGTCAGCCCCGGTGTCTCTTAGCATCTTCACTGGGATGGGGTCTGCGACCCCCATCCTTACGGTTCCTTGACACATGAATGGGTGAACTTTCTTCTCCCCATTCAGCACGGGTTCATCCCGCACTCCCTCGGCCTTCTGGTCCTCGAACATCACTAAAGCAACGTGTCCCCGCTGCTTAGGGCGTCTGCATTCCCGCGCGACGTGTCCGATTATTCCGCAGTTGTAGCAGCGGCCCCTCGGCGGAGACCATCCGCCACCGCTCGCCTTAGCACTGCCTCCAGAGACCGTCACACCCTGTGTCCTTCTCGCACCGCTTGTTGTTTCCTTCGTTGCAGTAACAACTTCCGAGCTCTCATCTTGGCTCTCCTCTATCGGCTCTACAGCACCTTTTGTTCCTCTGTCGTACCATCTCGAGCGGTGGGACCTGGGAGAACTCGCTCCTGTCCTCCATCCATTCGTCCTCCTATAATTCCTACTGCCTCCGGAGTACGCGGGTGATCGATGCTGTCCCTCTCGGCTTGGGCGTAGTGCTTCCTCTAACATGTCGGCTCGGTCGGCTGCAGCCCTTAGGTTCTTTATGTCCGCCTCCTTTATCCTCATCCTGATCTCAGGAGAGAGCACGGACATAAACTTTTCCATGGCCATTAGTTCTGGTTGATACCTGGTTGATGGGGTTCTGGGAGTTCTTCTACTCCCCAAGCCCGGCCCGAGGCCAGGCTCGACTTGTGAGAGTTTGGTCCACCAGGCTGTTGCTTGGAGCGGCCCGCAGGCCCACATACCCACCACAGCCCGGTTGGTCCGGCACTCCTTGGAGGAATAAATCTAGTTTCCTCTTGAAAATGTCCACGGTTGTTCCGGCAATATTTCTTATGCTTGCTGGGAGGACGTTGAACAACCGCGGACCTCTGATGTTTATACAGTGTTCTCTGATTGTGCCTATGGCACCTCTGCTCTTCATTGGTTCTATTCTACATTTTCTTCCATGTCGTTCACTCCAGTACGTTGTTATTTTACTGTGTAGATTTGGTACTTGGCCCTCCAGTATCTTCCAGGTGTATATTATTTGATATCTCTCTCGTTTTCTTTCTAGTGAGTACATTTGGAGGGCTTTGAGACGATCCCAATAATTTAGGTGCTTTATTGCGTCTATGCGTGCCGTATATGTTCTCTGTATTCCCTCTATTTCAGCAATCTCTCCTGCTTTGAAGGGGGAAGTGAGTACTGAGCAGTACTCAAGACAGGACAACACAAGTGCCTTGAAGAGTACAACCATTGTGATGGGATCCCTGGATTTGAAAGTTCTCGTAATCCATCCTATCATTTTTCTGGCTGTCGCAATATTTGCTTGGTTATGCTCCTTAAACGTTAGGTCGTCCGACATTATTATTCCCAAATCCTTTACATGCTGTTTTCCTACTATGGGTACATTTGATTGTGTTTTGTACTCTGTATTATGTTTAAGGTCCTCATTTTTACCGTACCTGAGTACCTGGAATTTATCACTGTTAAACATCATGTTATTTTCTGATGCCCAGTCGAAAACTTTATTAATATCAGCTTGAAGTTTTTCAATGTCCTCAGCCGAGGTAATTTTCATACTGATTTTTGTGTCATCTGCAAAGGATGATACGAAGCTGTGACTTGTATTTTTGTCTATATCTGATATGAGAATAAGGAAAAGCAGTGGTGCAAGGACTGTACCCTGAGGTACAGAGCTTTTCACTGCACTTGGACTAGATTTTATATGGTTGACAGTTACTCGCTGAGTCCTGTTTGACAGAAAACTGAGTATCCAGCGTCCTACTTTACCGGTTATTCCCATTGACTTCATTTTGTGTGCTATCACGCCATGGTCACATTTATCGAAGGCCTTTGCGAAGTCCGTGTATATCACATCAGCATTCTGTTTCTCTTCTAATGCCTCAGTGACTTTGTCGTAGTGCTCAAGTAGCTGTGAGAGGCACGATCTTCCCGCTCGAAATCCATGTTGGCCTGGGTTATGAAGGTCATTGGTCTCCATGAAATTGGTGACCTGACTCCTAATCACTCTCTCAAATACTTTTATGATGTGCGATGTTAGTGCAACTGGTCTATAATTTTTTGCCAATGCTTTGCTCCCTCCCTTGTGTAGAGGGGCTATGTCTGCTACTTTAAGTGCATCTGGTATCTCCCCCGTGTCCAAGCTCTTCCTCCACACTATACTGAGTGCCTGTGCTACCGGCACTTTGCATTTCTTTATAAATATTGAATTCCATGAGTCTGGACCTGGGGCCGAGTGCATGGGCATGTTTTCAATTTCTTTTTCAAAATTTAGTGCGCTCGTGTTTATATCAGTTATATTTACCGGGGTTTGAATATCCCGCATAAAGAAAATGTCTGGATCTTCCACCTTCATGTTGTTTATTGGAGTGCTAAACATGTCCTCATACTGCTTTTTTAGGATTTCACTAATTTCTTTGTCATCCTCCGTGTATGAACCTTCACTTGTACGAATAGGTCCAATACTGGCAGTGGTTTTTGCTTTTGATTTCGCATATGAGAAGAAATATTTTGGATTTTTCTTTATTTCCTGAATTGCTTTCTGTTCTAACTGCCTTTCTTCAGTTTCATATGAGTGTTTCAATTTCCGCTCGATTTCTTCAATCTCCCTATTTAAATTATTCCTTCTTTGACGGGAAATTCGTGTCTGCATAAGCAGTTCCGTTATTTTTTTCCTGCGTTTATAGTGTCGTCTGCGTTCTCTTTCTACGTTAGATCTCTTTCTGGCTTTCCTCAACGGAACGTGTTTCAGACAGACTTGATACGCTTCTGAAGTAAGTTTTTCTATTCCTTCTGTAGGACTTGTATTATTTAGAACAGTTCCCCATGGAATGTTTGTAAGTTCCCTGTTTATTATCTCCCAGTCTATCCTTTTATTATTAAAATTTAATTTACTGAATAGCCCCTCTCGCTTTATCAACGTTTTAGGTCTATTCTGAGTATTGATGGTCGTTTGCACTTCAATGAGTTTGTGATCTGAGTATGTGGTATCTGATATCGTAATGTCTCTGATAATGTCTTCATTGTTCGTAAAGACCAGATCTAGAATATTTTCATTTCTCGTTGGCTCCGATATCTGCTGATTGAGTGAAAATTTGTCACAGAATCTAAGTAGTTCTCTAATCTGTGGTTGGTTAGGTCCTGATAGATTTCCTGGTATAATATTATTGTTTGCTATTTTCCACCTGAGACTAGGCAAGTTGAAGTCACCTAGGAAAATAATATCAGGTATCGGGTTCTCCAAATTATCAAGGC
This sequence comes from Procambarus clarkii, assembly GCF_040958095.1. Lineage (NCBI taxonomy): Eukaryota > Metazoa > Arthropoda > Malacostraca > Decapoda > Cambaridae > Procambarus > Procambarus clarkii. The sequence continues at coordinate 5,115,372 of NC_091195.1, read as the reverse complement.
TATTCTCTATTTTGCTTATCTGTTCTGTGAATTCCTCAGCCGTTGCATCTGGCGGTTTGTATATTAGTATAATCACTAAATTTATTTTCTCTATTTTTAATCCCAGTACCTCTACCACCTCATTTGTAACGTTTAGGAGCTCCGAGCATACAAGGTCTTCCCTAATATACAGACCCACTCCTCCATGTGACCTAATTTTCCTATCACACCTGTATAGGTTACATCCTGGAATCCAGATCTCACTGTCCAACAATTCCCCTGCATGGGTTTCTGTTCCTTGACCTCTTCGACCGACCTCGCTTCTTCCGAGTCCAGCCACTTAAGGAGCTTTCTTTCTATGTGCCTCGCCGTCTCCGCATACGATTTTCCTGGTGACCGGGTACATTCTCTAAACCTCTTTCTGTAACACTCTGGCGTGAGCTTAAAGGAACGGAGCACAGCTCGTTTTACTGCATCGTAATTGGTGCATTCCTGGAAGTCGAGCATAGTGAATGCTTCACGAGCTTCACCCGTGAGCCTCCCTTGGACCAATTCCGCCCACTCCGCCCTCGGCCACCTCTTCATAGCAGCTACTCTCTCAAAGTGATCGAAGAAATCTTCGGCTTCACTAGGCACATAGACCGGCAGGTCTCGTTCCCTCACTCGTCGGTCTTCCTGTGGCGGCGGAGCAGGGGCGCCTAGTCCTAGTTCAATTCGCTTCAGCTCTACTTCCTTTTTGGCTTCTATTTCCTGTCGTCTCAGCCCAACTTCTTCGATGTGCTGCTGTGCTTCTCGCTCTTGTTCTTCCCGGCGTAGCTGTATTTCTAGCTCCTCACGCCTCATCTGTGCTTCTCGCTCTTCTCTGCGCTGCTGTGCTTCTGCTTCTCGCTTTTCTCTGCGCTGCTGTGCCTCTCGCTCTTCATTGCGCTCCTGTGCTTCTCGCTCTTCCTTGCGCTGCTGTGCTTCTTCTCTCCTCAGCTGCGCTTCTGCTTCTCGCTCTTCACGCTTCAACTGTATTTCCAGCTGCAACTTCATTATTTCCAGCTTAAGGCTGTGCCTGCTGCCGCTGGATCCCCTGCTGCTTCCACCAATACTCAGGTGTTCACCCTCACTGGCAGGTGTTTGGGGCCGTTCCTCCCCCAAAGCTTCGTCTCGAGCCCTGAGCTGAGCCATTATCTCTATTCTTCTTTCTGCCACTCTGGCAGATTTCAGCTTTATTCCGAAATGATCCGCTATTGCCTGCAGCTGTGCCTTGGTGCACTCTTCCAGCACCTGTTCGTCTCTAGAATCAATAAACCTTGCTACTTTATCATCCTCCATCTTGTGCTACGAGTGATAACCTGCGCCTGATCTCTAACACCACTGCCAAGTACCACCACTGCAACCTTTACTTCGATCGAAATCCTGGCAAGGTCGCCAATGTTGGGGTTTCACCTCTCTTCACTCTAGTTTGGGGTGAGCTATAGTTATGCTCAAGGTCACTCACCGTAGCCCTGCGGGTCTTCACTCGATCCTCACGGCGCCACTGCACGCCAGGAGAGTCTCCCAGTCAATCTCGACGGCCTCTGATCAAGAAAGAGTGAGAACACGACTCGTTCACTAGACTGTCATGTGCCCTCCCCAACAATCGGGCTCCACGGTAAACCACAAGGTCGCCAACTGGTGTTTATGTGGCCAGTAACACCATCAGTGGACTGGTGGAATTAGTGGTAGCCTTGGCAAGGTCACACTCAAAAGATCAGGAATCAGGCAGGTACTTATGGTTATCACTCTATGCTTACCAGTATAATATAGCCACAAGATCAGTGGAGGAGATGATAAAAACACAAAGATAGTTTTGTATTTTACTTAAAATGTATGAAAGATGTCACAAAGGCCAAACAACAACAAATAAATCAACTGATCCTGACGCGGCCGGCAATTCCCACGAATAGTATGCGATCACTAGGGGGCAACACCTCCCCCCCTCATCAAGTGTCAAGAACAGCTGATCGCCTGGTCCACGCGCGGAAGCTCTTTGCTTGTTTTCAGATTCACGCGCGCTGTTTCCTTAAGTTCTCCAATATTACTATGAACTCGCACACACGATATTGGCTACAATAGCACGTATCACTTGGTTACACTGTACTCAGGCTCAAACAGTCTTTTCTACAATCAATGCTACCATGACTCACTGTAATGGTCTTACACTGTTATTCATCCAACAATATATTATGAAATATTAACACTGGAGTTTTCAGTACTTTCTCTCGTGGGCGATAACGCAATAATTCACTGTACTCACAAATGACTCATCACTGCATAAACATGGCATATATAATGTAGATACATCAAATATCAATACATGGAAAATAAATGATTTCTGGGCACACAGCCTAACTTTCAAATACTGGCATAATATTATATATAATTTACCACTATATGTTCATATCAAAATCTATAGAAAGATATACACTACACAGTAAATTTATCACTTGTTCCTGGTGCCTGTACACACCAATAATCCACATGAATATTACAAGTACACTTGATAGTACTGTCTAGCACACTGGTGCTTTATCGTGACATGGGTGAGACTTGCTCAGGACATATAAAATCCTCAAGCTAGATAATATAGCCGAATAACATAGCTAACTAAAGGGGAATGGGGAGGGAACTAGAAACACCTATTTCACCCTATCCTCCGATGAGAGTCGAGATGTAGCTCCTGGTCCTCGTGTCGGGAACGCCCCCACACTACACGTCGTCGTGTCCTACCAGAGCCTCTCGTCGTCCCACCGTTTAGCGCGTCGTCTCTGTGCCTCCTCACTGCAGGTCCGTCCTCCTTCTTAACTTCTTGAAGGTTGGAGTCGGTCTCCTGGCCGTCGTCTTCTCCCAGCAACGGCTGTCGCCTACGTCTCGGCTACAGTCGTCCGGTTTCCCCAAATAGTCCTCTCTTCCTCAGCTACCCAGTGGCTCTGTCTGCCACTACGCTGTCACGAACTGGTGAATTGCCACAGACGTCATATACGTCACTGCACGGCTTCACTGCTTCTTGCACAGCACCTGACTGGAGCACTTGTTGCTCAAATAACCGTCAATTCCCTCTTCTGGTTCAACACATGAACTAGGGAAGACTTCTCAGAGTACTGGCGGACTTCAGGTGACGCGTAAATCCACGGGAGCGGGAAACAACTGTCCAACTGACAGGACCAACCGTCGCACGTCCGACCTCTATGACGTGTCGTGTCTGACTGATGGCGCCAGAGTGGCGCGCGGCCTGGACCCCCTTCCTTCGTGACGTCACTTTTGCTACGGGAAGTTTTCATTGGCTCCCGGTGCCACATTGCTGTCGGTGACCAATCCGGTGCCACTGACGTCACACGGTTTTAGCGGGAGATCAGGGAGGCAAGCGCCATCTTGGCTCCCTAAAGGGCCTAAACCACAGGCCAAAATGTTACTATTTCACAATTTTCTCGGCTCTCCGAGAACACTTCACTCTCTCCCATATATCAAATTGTAGCCTGCAACGTAGAGAACGCTTGGGAAAAGTAGACATGACTCTTACTGCAGGCGTGGGAGAATTATAAGGGGGGGAACTCCGTCACACACCTCCAGTACCACTCTCATCCCAACCATTACCACCTCCAGTACCACTCTCATCCCAACCATCACCACCTCCAGTACCACTCCCACCCCAACCATTACCACCTCCAGTACCACTCTCATCCCAACCATCACCACCTCCAGTACCACTCTCATCCCAACCATCACCACTTCCAGTACCACTCCCACCCCAACCATTACCACCTCCAGTACCTCTCTCATCCCAACCATCACCACCTCCAGTACCACTCTCATCCCAACCATCACCACCTCCAGTACCACTCTCATCCCAACCATCACCACCTCCAGTACCACTCTCATCCCAGCTAACACCACCTCCAGTACCACTCCCACCCCAACCATTACCACCTCCAGTACCACTCTCATCCCAACCATCACCACCTCCAGTACCACTCCCACCCCAACCATTACCACCTCCAGTACCACTCTCATCCCAACCATCACCACCTCCAGTACCACTCTCATCCCAACCATTACCACCTCCAGTACCACTCTCATCCCAACTATCACCACCTCCAGTACCACTCTCATCCCAACCATCACCACCTCCAGTACCACTCTCATCCCAGCTAACACCACCTCCAGTACCACTCTCATCCCAACCATCACCACCTCCAGTACCACTCTCATCCCAACCATCACCACCTCCAGTACTACTCTCATCCCAACCATCACCACCTCCAGTACCACTCTCATCCCAACCATCACCACCTCCAGTACCACTCTCATCCCAGCTAACAACACCTCCAGTACCACTCACATCCCAACCATCACCACCTCCAGTACCACTCTCACCCCAGCTAACACCACCTCCAGTACCACTCTCATCCCAACCATCACCACCTCCAGTACCACTCTCATCCCAACCATCACCACCTCCAGTACCACTCTCATCCCAGCTAACACCACCTCCAGTACCACTCTCATCCCAACCATCACCACTTCCAGTACCACTCTCACCCCAACCATCACCACCTCCAGTACCACTCTCATCCCAACCAACACCACTTCCAGTACCACTCTCACCCCAACCATCACCACCTCCAGTACCACTCTCATCCCAACCATCACCACCTCCAGTACCACTCTCATCCCAACCATCACCACCTCCAGTACCACTCTCATCCCAACCATCACCACCTCCAGTACCACTCTCATCCCAACCATCACCACCTCCAGTACCACTCTCATCCCAACCATCACCAACTCCAGTACCACTCTCATCCCAGCCATCACCACCTCCAATACCACTCTCATCACAACCATCACCAACTCCAGTACCACTCTCATCCCAGCTAACACCACCTCCAGTACCACTCTTATCCCAGCTAACACCACCTCCAGTACCACTCTCATCCCAGCTAACACCACCTCCAGTACCACTCTCATCCCAACCATCACTACCTCCAGTACCACTCTCATCCCAGGTAACACCAACTCCAGTACCACTCTCATCCCAGCTAACACCACCTCCAGTACCATTATCATTCCAACAATCACCACCTCCAGTACCACTCTCATCCCAACCATCACCACCTCCAGTACCACTCTCATCCCAGCTAACACCACCTCCAGTACCACTCTCATCCCAACCATCACCACCTCCAGTACCACTCTCATCCCAACCATCACCACCTCCAGTACCACTCTCATCCCAACCATCACCACCTCCAGTACCACTCTCATCCCAACCATCACCACCTCCAGTACCACTCTCATCCCAACCATCACCAACTCCAGTACCACTCTCATCCCAACCATCACCACCTCCAGTACCATTCCCACCCCAACCATTACCACCTCCAGTACCACTCTCATCCCAACCATCACCACCTCCAGTACCACTCTCATCCCAGCTAACACCACCTCCAGTACCACTCTCATCCCAGCTAACACCAACTCCAGTACCACTCTCATCCCAGCCATCACCACCTCCAGTACCACTCTCATCCCAACCATCACTACCTCCAGTACCACTCTCATCCCAGCTAACACCAACTCCAGTACCACTCTCATCCCAGCTAACACCACCTCCAGTACCACTCTCATCCCAGCTAACACCACCTGCAGTACCACTCTCATCCCAACCATTACCACCTCCAGTACCACTCTCATCCCAACCATCACCACCTCCAGTACCACTCTCATCCCAGCTAACACCACCTCCAATACCACTCTCATCCCAGCTAACACCACCTCCAGTACCACTCTCACCCCAACCATTACCACCTCCAGTACCACTCTCATCCCAACCATCACCACCTCCAGTACCACTCCCACCCCAACCATTACCACCTCCAGTACCACTCTCATCCCAACCATCACCACCTCCAGTACCACTCTCATCCCAGCTAACACCACCTCCAGTACCACTCTCATCCCAGCTAACACCACCTCCAGTACCATTCTCACCCCAACCATTACCACCTCCAGTACCACTCTCATCCCAACTATCACCACCTCCAGTACCACTCTCATCCCAACCATTGCCACCTCCAGTACCACTCTCATCCCAACCATCACCACCTCCAGTACCACTCTCATCCCAGCTAACACCACCTCCAGTACCACTCTCATCCCAGCTAACACCACCTCCAGTACCATTCTCACCCCAACCATTACCACCTCCAGTACCACTCTCATCCCAACCATCACCACCTCCAGTACCACTCTCATCCCAGCTAACACCACCTCCAGTGCCACTCTCATCCCTATCATCACCACCTCCAATACCACTCTCACCCCAACCATCACCACCTCCAGTACCACTCTCATCCCAACCATCACCACCTCCAGTACCACTCTCATCCCAACCATCACCACCTCCAGTACCACTCTCATCCCAACCATCACCACCTCCAGTACCACTCTCATCCCAACCATCACCACCTCCAGTACCACTCTCATCCCAACCATCACCACCTCCAGTACCACTCTCATCCCAACCATCACCACCTCCAGTACCACTCTCATCCCAACCATCACCAACTCCAGTACCACTCTCATCCCAGCCATCACCACCTCCAGTACCACTCTCATCACAACCATCACCAACTCCAGTACCACTCTCATCCCAGCTAACACCACCTCCAGTACCACTCTCATCCCAGCTAACACCACCTCCAGTACCACTCTCATCCCAGCTAACACCACTTCCAGTACCACTCTCATCCCAACCATCACTACCTCCAGTACCACTCTCATCCCAGCTAACACCAACTCCAGTACCACTCTCATCTCAGCTAACACCACCTCCAGTACCATTATCATTCCAACAATCACCACCTCCAGTACCACTCTCATCCCAACCATCACCACCTCCAGTACCACTCTCATCCCAACCATCACCACCTCCAGTACCATTCCCACCCCAACCATTACCACCTCCAGTACCACTCTCATCCCAACCATCACCACCTCCAGTACCACTCTCATCCCAGCTAACACCACCTCCAGTACCACTCTCTCCCAGCTAACACCAACTCCAGTACCACTCTCATCCCAGCCATCACCACCTCCAGTACCACTCTCATCCCAACCATCACTACCTCCAGTACCACTCTCATCCCAGCTAACACCAACTCCAGTACCACTCTCATCCCAGCTAACACCACCTCCAGTACCACTCTCATCCCAGCTAACACCACCTCCAGTACCACTCTCATCCCAACCATCACCACCTCCAGTACCACTCTCATCCCAACCATCACCACATCCAGTACCAATCCCACCCCAACCATTACCACCTCCAGTACCACTCTCATCCCAACCATCACCACCTCCAGAACCACTCTCATCCCAGCTAACACCACCTCCAGTACCACTCTCATCCCAGCTAACACCACCTCCAGTACCACTCTCACCCCAACCATCACCACCTCCAGTACCACTCTCATCCCAGCTAACAACACCTCCAGTACCACTCTCATCCCAGCTAACACCACCTCCAGTACCATTCTCACCCCAACCATTACCACCTCCAGTACCACTCTCATCCCAACCATCACCACCTCCAGTACCACTCTCATCCCAACTATTACCACCTCCAGTACCACTCTCATCCCAACCATCACCACCTCCAGTACCACTCCCACCCCAACCATTACCACCTCCAGTACCACTCTCATCCCAACCATCACCACCTCCAGTACCACTCTCATCCCAACCATCACCACCTCCAGTATCACTCTCATCCCAGCTAACACCACCTCCAGTACCACTCTCATCCCAACCATCACCACCTCCAGTACCACTCTCATCCCAACCATCACCACCTCCAGTACCACTCTCATCCCAACCATCACCACCTCCAGTACCACTCTCAACCCAACCATCACCACCTCCAGTACCACTCTCATCCCAGCTAACAACACCTCCAGTACCACTCTCATCCCAACCATCACCACCTCCAGTACCACTCTCACCCCAGCTAACACCACCTCCAGTACCACTCTCATCCCAACCATCACCACCTCCAGTACCACTCTCATCCCAACCATCACCACCTCCAGTACCACTCTCATCCCAGCTAACACCACCTCCAGTGCCACTCTCATCCCTATCATCACCACCTCCAGTACCACTCTCACCCCAACCATCACCACCTCCAGTACCACTCTCATCCCAACCATCACCACCTCCAGTACCACTCTCATCCCAACCATCACCACCTCCAGTACCACTCTCATCCCAACCATCACCACCTCCAGTACCACTCTCATCCCAACCATCACCACCTCCAGTACAAATCTCATCCCAACCATCACCACCTCCAGTACCACTCTCATCCCAACCATCACCACCTCCAGTACCACTCTCATCCCAACCATCACCAAATCCAGTACCACTCTCTTCCCAGCCATCACCACCTCCAGTACCACTCTCATCACAACCATCACCAACTCCAGTACCACTCTCATCCCAGCTAACACCACCTCCAGTACCACTCTCATCCCAGCTAACACCACCTCCAGTACCACTCTCATCCCAGCTAACACCACCTCCAGTACCACTCTCATCCCAGCTAACACCACCTCCAGTACCACTCTCATCCCAACCATCACTACCTCCAGTACCACTCTCATCCCAGCTAACACCAACTCCAGTACCACTCTCATCCCAGCTAACACCACCTCCAGTACCATTATCATTCCAACAATCACCACCTCCAGTACCACTCTCATCCCAACCATCACCACCTCCAGTACCATTCCCACCCCAACCATTACCACCTCCAGTACCACTCTCATCCCAACCATCACCACCTCCAGTACCACTCTCATCCCAGCTAACACCACCTCCAGTACCACTCTCATCCCAGCTAACACCAACTCCAGTACCACTCTCATCCCAGCCATCACCACCTCCAGTGCCACTCTCATCCCAACCATCACTACCTCCAGTACCACTCTCATCCCAGCTAACACCAACTCCAGTACCACTCTCATCCCAGCTAACACCACCTCCAGTACCACTCTCATCCCAGCTAACACCACCTCCAGTACCACTCTCATCCCAACCATCACCACCTACAGTACCACTCTCATCCCAGCTAACACCACCTCCAGTACCACTCTCATCCCAACCATCACCACCTCCAGTACCACTCTCATCCCAACCATCACCACATCCAGTACCAATCCCACCCCAACCATTACCACCTCCAGTACCACTCTCATCCCAACCATCACCACCTCCAGTACCACTCTCATCCCAGCTAACACCACCTCCAGTACCACTCTCATCCCAGCTAACACCACCTCCAGTACCACTCTCATCCCAGCTAACACCACCTCCAGTACCATTCTCACCCCAACCATTACCACCTCCAGTACCACTCTCATCCCAACCATCACCACCTCCAGTACCACTCTCATCCCAACCATTACCACCTCCAGTACCACTCTCATCCCAACCATCACCACCTCCAGTACCACTCCCACCCCAACCATTACCACCTCCAGTACCACTCTCATCCCAACCATCACCACCTCCAGTACCACTCTCATCCCAACCATCACCACCTCCAGTACCACTCTCATCCCAGCTAACACCACCTCCAGTACCACTCTCATCCCAACCATCACCACCTCCAGTACCACTCTCATTCCAACCATCACCACCTCCAGTACCACTCTCATCCCAGCTAACACCACCTCCAGTACCACTCTCATCCCAACCATCACCACCTCCAGTACCACTCTCATCCCAACCATCACCACCTCCAGTACCACTCTCATCCCAACCATTACCACCTCCAGTACCACTCTCATCTCAACCATCACCACCTCCAGTACCACTCTCATCCCAACCATCACCACCTCCAGTACCACTCTCATCCCAACCATCACCACCTCCAGTACCACTCTCATCCCAGCTAACACCACCTCCAGTACCACTCTCATCCCAACCATCACCACCTCCAGTACCACTCCCACCCCAGCTAACACCACCTCCAGTACCACTCTCATCCCAACCATTACCACCTCCAGTACCACTCTCATCCCAACCATCACCACCTCCAGTACCACTCCCACCCCAACCATTACCACCTCCAGTACCACTCTCATCCCAACCATCACCACCTCCAGTACCACTCTCATCCCAGCTAACACCACCTCCAGTACCACTCTCATCCCAACCATCACCACCTCCAGTTCCACTCCCACCCCAACCATCACCACCTCCAGTACCACTCTCATCCCAACCATCACCACCTCCAGTACCACTCTCATCCCAACCATTACCACCTCCAGTACCACTCTCATCCCAACCATCACCACCTCCAGTACCACTCTCATCCCAACCATCACCACCTCCAGTACCACTCTCATCCCAACCATCACCACCTCCAGTACCACTCTCATCCCAGCTAACACCACCTCCAGTACCACTCCCACCCCAACCATTACCACCTCCAGTATCACTCTCATCCCAACCATTCACCACCTCCAGTACCACTCCCACCCCAACCATTACCACCTCCAGTACCACTCTCATCCCAACCATCACCACCTCCAGTACCACTCTCATCCCAACCATTACCACCTCCAGTACCACTCTCATCCCAACCATCACCACCTCCAGTACCACTCTTATCCCAACCATCACCACCTCCAGTATCACTCTCATCCCAGCAAACACCACCTCCAGTACCACTCTCATCCCAACCATCACCACCTCCAGTACCACTCTCATCCCAACCATCACCACCTCCAGTACCACTCTCATCCCAACCATCACCACCTCCAGTACCACTCTCATCCCAACCATCACCACCTCCAGTACCACTCTCATCCCAGCTAACAACACCTCCAGTACCACTCTCATCCCAACCATCACCACCTCCAGTACCACTCTCACTCCAGCTAACACCACCTCCAGTACCACTCTCATCCCAACCATCACCACCTCCAGTACCACTCTCATCCCAACCATCACCACCTCCAGTACCACTCTCATCCCAGCTAACACCACCTCCAGTACCACTCTCATCCCTATCATCACCACCTCCAGTACCACTCTCACCCCAACCATCACCACCTCCAGTACCACTCTCATCCCAACCATCACCACCTCCAGTACCACTCTCATCCCAACCATCACCACCTCCAGTACCACTCTCATCCCAACCATCACCACCTCCAGTACCACTCTCATCCCAACCATCACCACCTCCAGTACCACTCTCATCCCAACCATCACCACCTCCAGTACCACTCTCATCCCAACCATCACCAACTCCAGTACCACTCTCATCCCAGCCATCACCACCTCCAGTACCACTCTCATCACAACCATCACCAACTCCAGTACCACTCTCATCCCAGCTAACACCACCTCCAGTACCACTCTCATCCCAGCTAACACCACCTCCAGTACCACTCTCATCCCAGCTAACACCACCTCCAGTACCACTCTCATCCCAACCATCACTACCTCCAGTACCACTCTCATCCCAGCTAACACCAACTCCAGTACCACTCTCATCTCAGCTAACACCACCTCCAGTACCATTATCATTCCAACAATCACCACCTCCAGTACCACTCTCATCCCAACCATCACCACCTCCAGTACCACTCTCATCCCAACCATCACCACCTCCAGTACCATTCCCACCCCAACCATTACCACCTCCAGTACCACTCTCATCCCAACCATCACCACCTCCAGTATCACTCTCATCCCAGCTAACACCACCTCCAGTACCACTCTCATCCCAGCTAACACCAACTCCAGTACCACTCTCATCCCAGCCATCACCACCTCCAGTACCACTCTCATCCCAACCATCACTACCTCCAGTACCACTCTCATCCCAGCTAACACCAACTCCCGTACCACTCTCATCCCAGCTAACACCACCTCCAGTACCACTCTCATCCCAGCTAACACCACCTCCAGTACCACTCTCATCCCAACCATCACCACCTCCAGTACCACTCTCATCCCAACCATCACCACCTCCAGTACCACTCTCATCCCAACCATCACCACCTCCAGTACCACTCTCATCCCAACCATCACCACCTCCAGTACCACTCTCATCCCAACCATCACCACCTCCAGTACCACTCTCATCCCAGCTAACAACACCTCCAGTACCACTCTCATCCCAACCATCACCACCTCCAGTACCACTCTCACCCCAGCTAACACCACCTCCAGTACCACTCTCATCCCAACCATCACCACCTCCAGTACCACTCTCATCCCAACCATCACCACCTCCAGTACCACTCTCATCCCAGCTAACACCACCTCCAGTACCACTCTCATCCCTATCATCACCACCTCCAGTACCACTCTCACCCCAACCATCACCACCTCCAGTACCACTCTCATCCCAACCATCACCACCTCCAGTACCACTCTCATCCCAACCATCACCACCTCCAGTACCACTCTCATCCCAACCATCACCACCTCCAGTACCACTCTCATCCCAACCATCACCACCTCCAGTGCCACTCTCATCCCAACCATCACCACCTCCAGTACCACTCTCATCCCAACCATCACCAACTCCAGTACCACTCTCATCCCAGCCATCACCACCTCCAGTACCACTCTCATCACAACCATCACCAACTCCAGTACCACTCTCATCCCAGCTAACACCACCTCCAGTACCACTCTCATCCCAGCTAACACCACCTCCAGTACCACTCTCATCCCAGCTAACACCACCTCCAGTACCACTCTCATCCCAACCATCACTACCTCCAGTACCACTCTCATCCCAGCTAACACCAACTCCAGTACCACTCTCATCTCAGCTAACACCACCTCCAGTACCATTATCATTCCAACAATCACCACCTCCAGTACCACTCTCATCCCAACCATCACCACCTCCAGTACCACTCTCATCCCAACCATCACCACCTCCAGTACCATTCCCACCCCAACCATTACCACCTCCAGTACCACTCTCATCCCAACCATCACCACCTCCAGTACCACTCTCATCCCAGCTAACACCACCTCCAGTACCACTCTCATCCCAGCTAACACCAACTCCAGTACCACTCTCATCCCAGCCATCACCACCTCCAGTACCACTCTCATCCCAACCATCACTACCTCCAGTACCACTCTCATCCCAGCTAACACCAACTCCAGTACCACTCTCATCCCAGCTAACACCACCTCCAGTACCACTCTCATCCCAGCTATCACCACCTCCAGTACCACTCTCATCCCAACCATCACCACCTCCAGTACCACTCTCATCCCAACCATCACCACATCCAGTACCAGTCCCACCCCAACCATTACCACCTCCAATACCACTCTCATCCCAACCATCACCACCTCCAGTACCACTCTCATCCCAGCTAACACCACCTCCAGTACCACTCTCATCCCAGCTAACACCACCTCCAGTACCACTCTCACCCCAACCATCACCACCTCCAGTACCACTCTCATCCCAGCTAACACCACCTCCAGTACCACTCTCATCCCAGCTAACACCACCTCCAGTACCACTTCTCACCCCAACCATTACCACCTCCAGTACCACTCTCATCCCAACCATCACCACCTCCAGTACCACTCTCATCCCAACTATTACCACCTCCAGTACCACTCTCATCCCAACCATCACCACCTCCAGTATCACTCTCATCCCAGCTAACACCACCTCCAGTACCACTCTCATCCCAACCATCACCACCTCCAGTACCACTCTCATCCCAACCATCACCACCTCCAGTACCACTCTCATCCCAACCATCACCACCTCCAGTACCACTCTCATCCCAACCATCACCACCTCCAGTACCACTCTCATCCCAGCTAACAACACCTCCAGTACCACTCTCATCCCAACCATCACCACCTCCAGTACCACTCTCACCCCAGCTAACACCACCTCCAGTACCACTCTCATCCCAACCATCACCACCTCCAGTACCACTCTCATCCCAACCATCACCACCTCCAGTACCACTCTCATCCCAGCTAACACCACCTCCAGTGCCACTCTCATCCCTATCATCACCACCTCCAGTACCACTCTCATCCCCAACCATCACCACCTCCAGTACCACTCTCATCCCAACCATCACCACCTCCAGTACCACTCTCATCCCAACCATCACCACCTCCAGTACCACTCTCATCCCAACCATCACCACCTCCAGTACCACTCTCATCCCAACTATCACCACCTCCAGTACCACTCTCATCCCAACCATCACCACCTCCAGTACCACTCTCATCCCAACCATCACCACCTCCAGTACCACTCTCATCCCAACCATCACCACCTCCAGTACCACTCTCATCCCAACCATCACCAAATCCAGTACCACTCTCTTCCCAGCCATCACCACCTCCAGTACCACTCTCATCACAACCATCACCAACTCCAGTACCACTCTCATCCCAGCTAACACCACCTCCAGTACCACTCTCATCCCAGCTAACACCACCTCCAGTACCACTCTCATCCCAGCTAACACCACCTCCAGTACCACTCTCATCCCAACCATCACTACCTCCAGTACCACTCTCATCCCAGCTAACACCAACTCCAGTACCACTCTCATCCCAGCTAACACCACCTCCAGTACCATTATCATTCCAACAATCACCACCTCCAGTACCACTCTCATCCCAACCATCACCACCTCCAGTACCATTCCCACCCCAACCATTACCACCTCCAGTACCACTCTCATCCCAACCATCACCACCTCCAGTACCACTCTCATCCCAGCTAACACCACCTCCAGTACCACTCTCATCCCAGCTAACACCAACTCCAGTACCACTCTCATCCCAGCCATCACCACCTCCAGTACCACTCTCATCCCAACCATCACTACCTCCAGTACCACTCTCATCCCAGCTAACACCAACTCCAGTACCACTCTCATCCCAGCTAACACCACCTCCAGTACCACTTTCATCCCAGCTAACACCACCTCCAGTACCACTCTCATC
Organism: Procambarus clarkii; assembly: GCF_040958095.1. NCBI lineage: Eukaryota > Metazoa > Arthropoda > Malacostraca > Decapoda > Cambaridae > Procambarus > Procambarus clarkii. The sequence goes on along the minus strand of NC_091195.1, from coordinate 5,100,330 downwards.
CCAACCATCACCACCTCCAGTACCACTCTCATCCCAGCTAACACCACCTCCAGTACCACTCTCATCCCAACCATCACCACCTCCAGTACCACTCTCATCCCAACCATCACCACATCCAGTACCAATCCCACCCCAACCATTACCACCTCCAGTACCACTCTCATCCCAACCATCACCACCTCCAGTACCATCTCTCATCCCAGCTAACACCACCTCCAGTACCACTCTCATCCCAGCTAACACCACCTCCAGTACCACTCTCATCCCAGCTAACACCACCTCCAGTACCATTCTCACCCCAACCATTACCACCTCCAGTACCACTCTCATCCCAACCATCACCACCTCCAGTACCACTCTCATCCCAACCATTACCACCTCCAGTACCACTCTCATCCCAACCATCACCACCTCCAGTACCACTCCCACCCCAACCATTACCACCTCCAGTACCACTCTCATCCCAACCATCACCACCTCCAGTACCACTCTCATCCCAACCATCACCACCTCCAGTACCACTCTCATCCCAGCTAACACCACCTCCAGTACCACTCTCATCCCAACCATCACCACCTCCAGTACCACTCTCATCCCAACCATCACCACCTCCAGTACCACTCTCATCCCAGCTAACACCACCTCCAGTACCACTCTCATCCCAACCATCACCACCTCCAGTACCACTCTCATCCCAACCATCACCACCTCCAGTACCACTCTCATCCCAACCATTACCACCTCCAGTACCACTCTCATCTCAACCATCACCACCTCCAGTACCACTCTCATCCCAACCATCACCACCTCCAGTACCACTCTCATCCCAACCATCACCACCTCCAGTACCACTCTCATCCCAGCTAACACCACCTCCAGTACCACTCTCATCCCAACCATCACCACCTCCAGTACCACTCCCACCCCAGCTAACACCACCTCCAGTACCACTCTCATCCCAACCATTACCACCTCCAGTACCACTCTCATCCCAACCATCACCACCTCCAGTACCACTCCCACCCCAACCATTACCACCTCCAGTACCACTCTCATCCCAACCATCACCACCTCCAGTACCACTCTCATCCCAGCTAACACCACCTCCAGTACCACTCTCATCCCAACCATCACCACCTCCAGTTCCACTCCCACCCCAACCATCACCACCTCCAGTACCACTCTCATCCCAACCATCACCACCTCCAGTACCACTCTCATCCCAACCATTACCACCTCCAGTACCACTCTCATCCCAACCATCACCACCTCCAGTACCACTCTCATCCCAACCATCACCACCTGCCAGTACCACTCTCATCCCAACCATCACCACCTCCAGTACCACTCTCATCCCAGCTAACACCACCTCCAGTACCACTCCCACCCCAACCATCACCACCTCCAGTACCACTCTCATCCCAACCATTACCACCTCCAGTACCACTCTCATCCCAACCATCACCACCTCCAGTACCACTCTCATCCCAACCATCACCACCTCCAGTACCACTCCCACCCCAACCATCACCACCTCCAGTACCACTCTCATCCCAACCATCACCACCTCCAGTACCACTCTCATCCCAACCATTACCACCTCCAGTATCACTCTCATCCCAACCATTCACCACCTCCAGTACCACTCCCACCCCAACCATTACCACCTCCAGTACCACTCTCATCCCAACCATCACCACCTCCAGTACCACTCTCATCCCAACCATTACCACCTCCAGTACCACTCTCATCCCAACCATCACCACCTCCAGTACCACTCTCATCCCAACCATCACCACCTCCAGTATCACTCTCATCCCAGCAAACACCACCTCCAGTACCACTCTCATCCCAACCATCACCACCTCCAGTACCACTCTCATCCCAACCATCACCACCTCCAGTACCACTCTCATCCCAACCATCACCACCTCCAGTACCACTCTCATCCCAACCATCACCACCTCCAGTACCACTCTCATCCCAGCTAACAACACCTCCAGTACCACTCTCATCCCAACCATCACCACCTCCAGTACCACTCTCACCCCAGCTAACACCACCTCCAGTACCACTCTCATCCCAACCATCACCACCTCCAGTACCACTCTCATCCCAACCATCACCACCTCCAGTACCACTCTCATCCCAGCTAACACCACCTCCAGTACCACTCTCATCCCTATCATCACCACCTCCAGTACCACTCTCACCCCAACCATCACCACCTCCAGTACCACTCTCATCCCAACCATCACCACCTCCAGTACCACTCTCATCCCAACCATCACCACCTCCAGTACCACTCTCATCCCAACCATCACCACCTCCAGTACCACTCTCATCCCAACCATCACCACCTCCAGTACCACTCTCATCCCAACCATCACCACCTCCAGTACCACTCTCATCCCAACCATCACCACCTCCAGTACCACTCTCATCCCAACCATCACCAACTCCAGTACCACTCTCATCCCAGCCATCACCACCTCCAGTACCACTCTCATCACAACCATCACCAACTCCAGTACCACTCTCATCCCAGCTAACACCACCTCCAGTACCACTCTCATCCCAGCTAACACCACCTCCAGTACCACTCTCATCCCAGCTAACACCACCTCCAGTACCACTCTCATCCCAACCATCACTACCTCCAGTACCACTCTCATCCCAGCTAACACCAACTCCAGTACCACTCTCATCCCAGCTAACACCACCTCCAGTACCATTATCATTCCAACAATCACCACCTCCAGTACCACTCTCATCCCAACCATCACCACCTCCAGTACCACTCTCATCCCAACCATCACCACCTCCAGTACCATTCCCACCCCAACCATTACCACCTCCAGTACCACTCTCATCCCAACCATCACCACCTCCAATACCACTCTTATCCCAGCTAACACCACCTCCAGTACCACTCTCATCCCAGCTAACACCAACTCCAGTGCCACTCTCATCCCAGCCATCACCACCTCCAGTACCACTCTCATCCCAACCATCACTACCTCCAGTACCACTCTCATCCCAGCTAACACCAACTCCAGTACCACTCTCATCCCAGCTAACACCACCTCCAGTACCACTCTCATCCCAACCATCACCACATCCAGTACCAATCCCACCCCAACCATTACCACCTCCAGTACCACTCTCATCCCAACCATCACCACCTCCAGTACCACTCTCATCCCAGCTAACACCACCTCCAGTACCACTCTCATCCCAGCTAACACCACCTCCAGTACCACTCTCATCCCAGCTAACACCACCTCCAGTACCATTCTCACCCCAACCATTACCACCTCCAGTACCACTCTCATCCCAACCATCACCACCTCCAGTACCACACTCATCCCAACCATTACCACCTCCAGTACCACTCTCATCCCAACCATCACCACCTCCAGTACCACTCCCACCCCAACCATTACCACCTCCAGTACCACTCTCATCCCAACCATCACCACCTCCAGTACCACTCTCATCCCAACCATCACCACCTCCAGTACCACTCTCATCCCAGCTAACACCACGTCCAGTACCACTCTCATCCCAACCATCACCACCTCCAGTACCACTCTCATCCCAACCATCACCACCTCCAGTACCACTCTCATCCCAGCTAACACCACCTCCAGTACCACTCTCATCCCAACCATCGCCACCTCCAGTACCACTCTCATCCCAACCATCACCACCTCCAGTACCACTCTCATCCCAACCATTACCACCTCCTGTACCACTCTCATCTCAACCATCACCACCTCCAGTACCACTCTCATCCCAACCATCACCACCTCCAGTACCACACTCATCCAAACCATCACCACCTCCAGTACCACTCTCATCCCAGCTAACACCACCTCCAGTACCATTATCATTCCAACAATCACCACCTCCAGTACCACTCTCATCCCAACCATCACCACCTCCAGTACCACTCCCCCCCCCAGCTAACACCACCTCCAGTACCACTCTCATCCCAACCATTACCACCTCCAGTACCACTCTCATCCCAACCATCACCACCTCCAGTACCACTCTCATCCCAACCATTACCACCTCCAGTACCACTCTCATCCCAACCATCACCACCTCCAGTACCACTCTCATCCCAACCATCACCACCTCCAGTACCACTCTCATCCCAACCATCACCACCTCCAGTACCACTCTCATCCCAACTATCACCACCTCCAGTACCACTCCCACCCCAACCATCACCACCTCCAGTACCACTCTCATCCCAACCATTACCACCTCCAGTACCACTCTCATCCCAACCATCACCACCTCCAGTACCACTCTCATCCCAACCATCACCACCTCCAGTACCACTCTCATCCCAACCATCACCACCTCCAGTACCACTCTCATCCCAACCATCACCACCTCCAGTACCACTCTCATCCCAACCATTACCACCTCCAGTACCACTCTCATCCCAACCATCACCACCTCCAGTACCACTCTCATCCCAACTATTACCACCTCCAGTACCACTCTCATCCCAACCATCACCACCTCCAGTACCACTCTCATCCCCAACCATTACCACCTCCAGTACCACTCTCATCCCAACCATCACCACCTCCAGTACCACTCTCATCCCAACCATCACCACCTCCAGTATCACTCTCATCCCAGCTAACACCACCTCCAGTACCACTCTCATCCCAACCATCACCACCTCCAGTACCACTCTCATCCCAACCATCACCACCTCCAGTACCACTCTCATCCCAACCATCACCACCTCCAGTACCACTCTCATCCCAACCATCACCACCTCCAGTACCACTCTCATCCCAGCTAACAACACCTCCAGTACCACTCTCATCCCAACCATCACCACCTCCAGTACCACTCTCACCCCAGCTAACACCACCTCCAGTACCACTCTCATCCCAACCATCACCACCTCCAGTACCACTCTCATCCCAACCATCACCACCTCCAGTACCACTCTCATCCCAGCTAACACCACCTCCAGTACCACTCTCATCCCTATCATCACCACCTCCAGTACCACTCTCACCCCAACCATCACCACCTCCAGTACCACTCTCATCCCAACCATCACCACCTCCAGTACCACTCTCATCCCAACCATCACCACCTCCAGTACCACTCTCATCCCAACCATCACCACCTCCAGTACCACTCTCATCCCAACCATCACCACCTCCAGTACCACTCTCATCCCAACCATCACCACCTCCAGTACCACTCTCATCCCAACCATCACCACCTCCAGTACCACTCTCATCCCAACCATCACCAACTCCAGTACCACTCTCATCCCAGCCATCACCACCTCCAGTACCACTCTCATCACAACCATCACCAACTCCAGTACCACTCTCATCCCAGCTAACACCACCTCCAGTACCACTCTCATCCCAGCTAACACCACCTCCAGTACCACTCTCATCCCAGCTAACACCACCTCCAGTACCACTCTCATCCCAACCATCACTACCTCCAGTACCACTCTCATCCCAGCTAACACCAACTCCAGTACCACTCTCATCCCAGCTAACACCACCTCCAGTACCATTATCATTCCAACAATCACCACCTCCAGTACCACTCTCATCCCAACCATCACCACCTCCAGTACCATTCCCACCCCAACCATTACCACCTCCAGTACCACTCTCATCCCAACCATCACCACCTCCAGTACCACTCTCATCCCAGCTAACACCACCTCCAGTACCACTCTCATCCCAGCTAACACCAACTCCAGTACCACTCTCATCCCAGCCATCACCACCTCCAGTACCACTCTCATCCCAACCATCACTACCTCCAGTACCACTCTCATCCCAGCTAACACCAACTCCAGTACCACTCTCATCCCAGCTAACACCACCTCCAGTACCACTCTCATCCCAGCTAACACCACCTCCAGTACCACTCTCATCCCAACCATCACCACCTCCAGTACCACTCTCATCCCAGCTAACACCACCTCCAGTACCACTCTCATCCCAACCATCACCACCTCCAGTACCACTCTCATCCCAACCATCACCACATCCAGTACCAATCCCACCCCAACCATTACCACCTCCAGTACCACTCTCATCCCAACCATCACCACCTCCAGTACCACTCTCATCCCAGCTAACACCACCTCCAGTACCACTCTCATCCCAGCTAACACCACCTCCAGTACCACTCTCATCCCAGCTAACACCACCTCCAGTACCATTCTCACCCCAACCATTACCACCTCCAGTACCACTCTCATCCCAACCATCACCACCTCCAGTACCACTCTCATCCCAACCATTACCACCTCCAGTACCACTCTCATCCCAACCATCACCACCTCCAGTACCACTCCCACCCCAACCATTACCACCTCCAGTACCACTCTCATCCCAACCATCACCTCCTCCAGTACCACTCTCATCCCAACCATCACCACCTCCAGTACCACTCTCATCCCAGCTAACACCACCTCCAGTACCACTCTCATCCCAACCATCACCACCTCCAGTACCACTCTCATCCCAACCATCACCACCTCCAGTACCACTCTCATCCCAGCTAACACCACCTCCAGTACCACTCTCATCCCAACCATCACCACCTCCAGTACCACTCTCATCCCAACCATCACCACCTCCAGTACCACTCTCATCCCAACCATTACCACCTCCAGTACCACTCTCATCTCAACCATCACCACCTCCAGTACCACTCTCATCCCAACCGTCACCACCTCCAGTACCACTCTCATCCCAACCATCACCACCTCCAGTACCACTCTCATCCCAGCTAACACCACCTCCAGTACCACTCTCATCCCAACCATCACCACCTCCAGTACCACTCCCACCCCAGCTAACACCACCTCCAGTACCACTCTCATCCCAACCATTACCACCTCCAGTACCACTCTCATCCCAACCATCACCACCTCCAGTACCACTCCCACCCCAACCATTACCACCTCCAGTACCACTCTCATCCCAACCATCACCACCTCCAGTACCACTCTCATCCCAGCTAACACCACCTCCAGTACCACTCTCATCCCAACCATCACCACCTCCAGTTCCACTCCCACCCCAACCATCACCACCTCCAGTACCACTCTCATCCCAACCATTACCACCTCCAGTACCACTCTCATCCCAACCGTCACCACCTCCAGTACCACTTTAATCCCAACCATCACCACCTCCAGTACCACTCTCATCCCAGCTAACACCACCTCCAGGACCACTCCCACCCCAACCATCACCACCTCCAGTACCACTCTCATCCCAACCATTACCACCTCCAGTACCACTCTCATCCCAACCATCACCACCTCCAGTACCACTCTCATCCCAACCATCACCACCTCCAGTACCACTCCCACCCCAACCATCACCACCTCCAGTACCACTCTCATCCCAACCATCACCACCTCCAGTACCACTCTCATCCCAACCATTACCACCTCCAGTATCACTCTCATCCCAACCATTCACCACCTCCAGTACCACTCCCACCCCAACCATTACCACCTCCAGTACCACTCTCATCCCAACCATCACCACCTCCAGTACCACTCTCATCCCAACCATTACCACCTCCAGTACCACTCTCATCCCAACCATCACCACCTCCAGTACCACTCTCATCCCAACCATCACCACCTCCAGTATCACTCTCATCCCAGCAAACACCACCTCCAGTACGACTCTCATCCCAACCATCACCACCTCCAGTACCACTCTCATCCCAACCATCACCACCTCCAGTACCACTCTCATCCCAACCATCACCACCTCCAGTACCACTCTCATCCCAACCATCACCACCTCCAGTACCACTCTCATCCCAGCTAACAACACCTCCAGTACCACTCTCATCCCAACCATCACCACCTCCAGTACCACTCTCATCCCAACCATCACCACCTCCAGTACCACTCTCATCCCAGCTAACACCACCTCCAGTACCACTCTCATCCCTATCATCACCACCTCCAGTACCACTCTCACCCCAACCATCACCACCTCCAGTACCACTCTCATCCCAACCATCACCACCTCCAGTACCACTCTCATCCCAACCATCACCACCTCCAGTACCACTCTCATCCCAACCATCACCACCTCCAGTACCACTCTCATCCCAACCATCACCACCTCCAGTACCACTCTCATCCCAACCATCACCACCTCCAGTACCACTCTCATCCCAACCATCACCACCTCCAGTACCACTCTCATCCCAACCATCACCAACTCCAGTACCACTCTCATCCCAGCCATCACCACCTCCAGTACCACTCTCATCACAACCATCACCAACTCCAGTACCACTCTCATCCCAGCTAACACCACCTCCAGTACCACTCTCATCCCAGCTAACACCACCTCCAGTACCACTCTCATCCCAGCTAACACCACCTCCAGTACCACTCTCATCCCAACCATGACTACCTCCAGTACCACTCTCATCCCAGCTAACACCAACTCCAGTACCACTCTCATCCCAGCTAACACCAT